>NC_068286.1:917584-1079065 GCF_025860055.1 Xyrauchen texanus | reverse complement strand
TTTGTAACAGTAGCTCAAAGTCCAATGTCCATAAATGTTCTAAGTACTCATTAGTAAATGTTTACAAACAAATATAATTTGAACACACTCAGTCACCTTTGAGTATGTTGAGAATCAGTCCGAGCACAGGTCCACCAGATGGAGCATCAGGAACATGAACAGTGTTCTCTCCCACAGAAAGTTTTATAGTATTTTTTTCTTTTGCTTTATATTTCTTAAGGTCCTCACGTGTTATAATCCCTCCTGTAACATCAGGAACAAACCCTTAAGACTGATTATCAAAAACTGAATAAACAAATTACACAAGCTGACCCACAACACATAATTAAAAGAAAAAGATGATTCTATACAGTACCTGTTTCAATCTCTATATTTTTGGCTATAGACCCAGTGTAAAAAGCATCTGGCCCTTCATTTGCTATCTTTTCATAGGTGTCAGCTAGTTTGGTAAGAATTAGTTGATCATTTTCCTTCAGGAGGTTTTTTTTTGAGTCACGAAATGCAGCACTGGGAAGCAGAGAGATTAAAAAGAAAGAAGAGCAAGAGTTAGACGGAACACTTTGGTGCATATCAGATGTAATTGTCTGTTCACAAAAGATAAGTCCTCACCACAGAGTTACTTTCATTTCAGTATCATTATCTGGTGCACATTTGACTTCAATGGCTTTGGACAAGGACTTGCTGACATTAAAACCGTAACGTGACAAATTTATACTGGGCTGGAACAGTTCCTTCCATGGCAGTCTACCAAATTTTCTATGTGCCAACTCAAAACCACGAATTTGTCCTGGTACAGCTATGGATGAGTTTCCTGTAATTTATACAAATCATGTGGTATTTGTCATTCAAAAATAGAAATGGGAAGAACTCAGAAGACAGATTCACTGTTTATTGTAAAGAAAATGAACTACAGCATCTGTGTGGACTGCTGCATTTACTGAATATTTTCTGTGTTATTAAATCATCATGGATGCTGCAGTTATGTACATTAAAGCTGGTTTACCTGTCTTTTCCGTTTGGCAGACATTGCCATACATGGTCTTATTAGCAATACTTGGAGCAGTTTCTCTGGCATCAATTATTGTCACATTTGCTGTGGGAGAATACATGTAACTTGTCATTTATCTGTCCTTTCATCAAGATTATAAATCACTTTGAAGGAAACTAAATGCTTTTATGTCATCATAAGTTGTTATTCATTCATACGTTCACCTTCCTTGCACATTATACATTATTCAAGAACCCGATAGCGGTCGCACACACACACACACACACACACACACACACACACACACACACACAAACACACA
The DNA here is from genome assembly GCF_025860055.1 of Xyrauchen texanus. Classification (NCBI taxonomy): domain Eukaryota; kingdom Metazoa; phylum Chordata; class Actinopteri; order Cypriniformes; family Catostomidae; genus Xyrauchen; species Xyrauchen texanus. Next base: position 1,077,755 of record NC_068286.1, on the reverse strand, counting down.
CACAAACACACACACACACACACACACACACACACGCACGCACACACACACGCACGCACACACGCACACACACACGCACGCACACACACACACACACACGCATGCATGCACGCACACACGCATGCACGCACACACACACACTTGTTGTGTTTCCATGTTTTATGGGGACTTTCCATAGATATAATGTTTTTTATACTGTACAAACTATATATTCTATCCCCTAAACCCAACACAACCCCTAAACCCAACACATCCCCTAAACCCAACACAACCCCTAAACCAAACACATCCCCTAAACCCAACACATCCCCTAAACCCAACACAACCCCTAAACCCAACACATCCCCTAAACCCAACACAACCCCTAAACCAAACACATCCCCTAAACCCAACACATCCCTTAAACCCAACACAACCCCTAAACCCAACACATCCCCTAAACCCAACACAACCCCTAAACCCAACACATCCCAAAAAACTTTCTGCATTTTTACAGGGAGTGACTTCTTCCTCCAAAATTTGAGGCACCGCAGCCCCAGCAGGGTCATCCCCACTTTGTCCCACAATGTTTTCCAAGCTGAGGGACTTCCCCTCCCCCAGGACCTCACAGAAATGCTCAGAAAATCTGCAAACCTGTCCCTGGGGGTCGGAGATTGGATCAGCATTCTTTCCTCTAATGATGGTAATAGGTGTGGCGCTGCAAGTAACTTTTTTGATAGAATTAAAGAGCGATTTGTGATCATGGGCCATTGAGGTAGACTCCAGGGGCCGTATTCACAAAGAATTTTAAGGCTAAAAGTAGCTCCTAACTGGCGAATTTAGGAGCAACTCCTAAAAATAATGGGCGTGTCACTCCTAACTTTAGGACTCCTAATTTTTTTCACTAAGAGTAATTCAAGAAGCATTTTAGCCCTAAAAGTAGCACCTAAGTCTTGGACAGCTTAAAATAAGTCGAGAGGACTCCTAACTCACTAAGACCTATTCACAAAGGATCTTTTAAATGGCCGTGCGACGCAGTGTGTTGGAGACACTCAATGACACGGAGTTATTACAAAGATACTGCCTTAACCGTGAGGGAATACTGATTGTTGTGGATCTTGTGAGGAATGCAATAACAGCGCCAACTAATCGCAACAACCCAATCAGTGCCGAATTGAAATGTTTGACAACACTTCGCTACCATGGCAACGGGGAAAATGCAGTTGTGCATTGCCGGATCAGTTGCACCCTCAAGGCCCGTTATACTGGTGTCTGACCCAATGACACTATACACCACCGATGCAATGTGGCTCAGTGGCTTAGGTGCTGATCCTCCTCCTTAACACATACATGGAAAGTGTCACCAACTCAAAAGCATTGCCTACATAACACTTAAAAGCACACTTTAATGTAAGCATATTGTTTATGACATTTGTTTCATAATTCATTACATTCATGACAAGCAGGAAGTTTTTAGAATTACATGAAACAATAATGATATTATATATTTAATATTATAGGCCTACCTGTTGCCATGTTTGCCCGTATAAAGGCTGCAATCTCAACCCTCGACTGCGATTAGTAAGCATATACCACCGCCTCGCAGTAGTCGTCCGGGTCCATGACACAAGCTGGAATGCTGCATTGATCTGCAAACAAATCCTCTCCCATGTCTCACGCTTAGTTTTGCTTGATATCCCAGTGCCGAATTTCCCTTTTATTATGTTTTTTTTTTCCAGCACCAACTGGGCCAGCAGCAGTAACTGATCCTGTGTCCAGTTGGGCTTTCTTTTCCGTTTTGGCGAGTTCATAATCCACCGTCATTCAACTATTACATTACTTCAATAGGAGCAACATTTCCTTGCTTTAAGTAGTCTATTTAGGCTAATAGGATGTCAATTAACCAAGCAAGTGTTAATGCAAGTGTCGTTTTTCATTATTAGGCAAGTGGCAGTTTTCATTATGGTATTAGGCTACCTTGATTTAATTTAATTTAATTCACGACTTTTTTCTCTCTCTCTGCCTTTTTAGAATTACACTGGGGCCAGCACAGTCATTATATGCATTTCGATGGCAATACTATTATTATTTTGTGTAGGACACAGACATATTTAGATGTCGTAATTCCATGATTTGTTGCGTCTGTGTTATGTTCCGCATGATGGCCCTGTCATCTATCAACCAATCACCGTGATCATTGCGAGGAATCTCGTGCATGAGAATTGACGTCATCCATAGCAACGAAGACTCACTCTTAGTTTAGGAGTTGTCATTTTTCCTTACTAAGAGTAGGTCTGAAAGGCGTTGTGAATAACTTTTAAGAGAAAACTCCTAGCTAAAATATTTTAGTGCAATTTAGGAGTACTCCTAGTGGTAAGATAAAATTATTTGTGAATACGGCCCCAGATCCTCAGCAACCTGCGACCACCAACCATCCTTGCAGCGCATCACGGCTCACCGAACCTCAGAGCGAAGGCTGCTGTAAGCCTCCTCATTCTCCTACGTGGGATGCTGTAGACGCATCCGCTGTTCCGTCACTATGTAGTCCAGCAGATGTTCTTGCTTGGACCCGGCATGCATCCATGATGTTATGTGGATGCGCTGATGCTGGAACAGTGTGTTGATAATTACAAGCCCATGGGCTGCACAAAAATCTAGCATCCTCCTACCATTGTTATTGAGCTGATCTGGCCCATGTCTTCCAATAACTCCTGACCAGGTGCTAGCATCCTGACCAACTCGGGCATTGAAATCACCCAACATGATGATTCTATCCCGAGGGGTCACTTTAGCCAGCACCTGTGACAGGAGGTCATAGAAGGCATCTGACTCATCGGCCTTTCCCGCATCCCTCCATTGATGTTCATCTTTGGTGGGGGCATAAGTAACCACGACCCCCACTCCTCGCCTCTGGTTGATGGAAAGGCAAACCCAAAGTAACTTAGGGCTCATAGCTTCCCACACCTCACCGCCATCACTCCCACGCTCCCTTCATTCTTTTGTTCAGAAGAAGAGCCACTCCCTGTTGTTTGGCAGTATCCTGCCCCGAGTAGAGGACAGTCCACCCCTCATAGTGGCAAGAGCCAGAGCCAGTCCACCGGACCTCCTGAACACCACAGAGATACAGGCGGTACTGGTCCAGCTCCGGACAGAGGAGTGGCAGCCTCTCCTCCGCTGTGAGTGTTCGAACATTCCAAGTGGCCATCCATAGCAGCTTTTTGTTGTTTCTGGAGGAGCCCCGAGGGTGAGGATTCAGTCTCCTGGCTCCACCAAATGGGGTTTGGCCAGGAGACGTCATAGACACCTGTCCCCCCAGAGCCTCCGGAACTAGCTTACTTAAAGTTTTGATTTGTGGTTTAGTGGTAATCAGTTGAAGGTGAAGGGATTACCAGCCCCTCACACCCGTCCAGAGCCCCCATTTGGCGTGTGACACAAGTTAAATCTATTTTACCAATAGTATAGCTTTTCCAGGATTAAGCGACTTTTTCCAGCAGGTTATGGTACAAAACACTATGAAACAAAACACACTGTCACATTGTTTTGCACACACAGAAAAAACTAATAAGTTACAGGAAATCTCACTGCTATCGTTTATTGGTTTGATTTATAATCAATTAATCAAGAGCAACCTGGAGTTACAGTAAGTGCCTTGCTCAAGGACACAATGGTGGTGGCTGTGGGGCTCAAACCAGTGTCCTTCTGATTACCAGGTATGTGCTTAGACCACTACACCACCACCACTCTGATTACATAGTTTATTTCTCAGTTTTTTGAAGGGTTATTAACCTTACTAATGATAATTTTTCATTAAGGTGATTAATGATACATTTTTGAAGGTTTGGCCTGTTTTTGGGGTCATGTATACAACATCGTTTTGTCCTTCAGATGGTGATGATGGAACACAGCCACTCCTTTTAGATGCAATATATATTTACAGTGAAGCCCCCCCCATGTCTCCTTATGTAATGAATGCAATGACACTGATCTGATGTACATTACCTGTTGATGCGTTATATATGTTGAAAATCACCCCTCCTCCGATGCCCATGCTTTGAGGATGGACCACACCCAAACACAGCAGAGCGGCAATAGCAGCATCAACTACTGAACCACCTCGCTGTAAAATGTCTCTGCAAATAGTGTCCTAGTATCTTAGTCCTGATGATGCAGACTTTGCAAAGATTATATTCTCATTGATCATGACTGGAAACTCTCCCAGAAACACAAAGATGAATGAAGAGGGTTTTTGGAATCTTACCTCCCAATCTTAGAGCACATCTCATTATCTGCTGCTACTGCTGCTTTAGAATAGCACGCATACGAGGAGTGTTCGAGGGGTGGAGTTCTGCTTACAAATATCCAAATCAGTAAACACAGTACAATAAGTAAGACCCCTGAGACCAACCTGAGAGTACAAGATATTTCATAATTATTTGAGATATTTATTCTTTATTATAAAAAATAAATAAATATATATATATAATTTTTCATATTGTTTATTTTTGGGGTTTTCATTGTTTAAATGTTCCTACAAACAGAAATGTCTGACCAATGTCATTTATTGCATCTTTGTCTGCTGATACTGCGGATGTCCATACTGAATATGGAATGTGTAATTTCTGCACTGCTGACACCAAGGAGCGGAATTGCAAAAATAAACAATGTTTTCAAAACAGCTTTCTGAATACGCCCCATGTCTGCTGTTCAAACAAACACATCGTCCTGCCGCAAATCACACTTTTGGTCGAATCAAAACTAACAGAGACATTTTTGGTAACACTTTCCAATTAGGATCATTTATTAACATTAGTTAATGCATTAGAATCATGAACAAACAATGAACAATATTTTTATATTTGGGGGTCTAAATACAATAATTATTATTATTGACTTATTTAATTATTTTGAAGGCACAATTTATAATACTATTTTTATCAATCTGCACAATGACAACTCTAAGACATTACAGATATAATAGCTTCATTTCTGTAAAGCTGTTTGAAACGTTGTGTGTTGTGAAAAGCGTTAAACAAATAAAAATGACTTTATATGCTGTTACTAACATTAACCAAGATTAGTCAATTCTGTAAAACTATTGATCATTGTTAGTTCATGTTATGTTTTTAACTGGAATCTTATTTTAAAGTGTTTTATAGTCCAAAGAGAGACACAGTATCAGTTTAATCATATTAAACTAGGATAGGAGGAAGTATTAACACTGGAAATGTTCCACACTTCAGCTTCCATCCTGAAACACATGCAGAGCACATTTCTGTGTAAATCTTTCATGTTAAATTGAAGGCAACGATTTACACAGAAACTTGTTCTGCTTGTGTTTGTTGAGGCTCATTGTCCCGTCAACAACACTGATACTTACAGTACACATATTAATTTTAGATTAGCCATGATGTCCTGAAACTGAAATCCTCTTCTTTCCGTGTGTATGTCAATGTGTTAAGACAACAGATATCTGGACTGATGTCAATGATATAATCTGTGGAAATGTAAAATTTTAAGATTTGTCATCTCGTTTTTAAGATGAGATCAATCTTGAGTAATATTGCAGAAAATACTTTTACCTCATCATTATTTATAGTAACACTTATGAATCAATACATTTCTGACAGATAATCATGACCATGAAATTAAGTATAAATTGTATCATTTATATTACACAAACAAAACAATGTGATTGAACTGTAGTTTGACTGTGTGCATGATAACACACACTTTTAAACCCACCTAAATGCATTATACAGACCCAGCGGTCCAAATTAATTATCACCGGTCAAACAATATATATACAGTATATAGTGTATATATGCACAAATAAAACGTAACTGTTCATTATACATTCAGAAAGTCATGGCAATAGAATCTTACCAAACTCCCAGGCAAAAGGTCCCACATAGAGTCCTTCTTATGTGCTGTGATGCACACTATAAGGAACTGTTGAGATGAATTTGCAAGTGATATTAATTGTAAACCAGTTTTACTGCTTGTTGGGTGATGCGGAAGTTTTGAAATTGGTTTCTGTTTCCTTTGACAACAACAGCATGTTACAATTTTTTGCCTTTATTTTCAACACTATATCAATAGTTTTATAATTTTAAACCCAACCTGTCCAGCTGTGATAGGCTCCAGCACTACCCATGACCCTCCGTAGGACAAGCGGCCATAGAAGATGGATGGATGAATGGATGCAGGGGTGTAGTTTGTAAGGTAACCCATAACCCTCAATACTCAAAACAAGCAAGTACAACGCCCCAATATTCAAGCCAAATCTACACCCTTGGATGGATGGATTTTAAACATAAATACTTAAACACTTATTCTGGGTTCAACAAAGGTGATGCTCAGTCGACAGTATTTGTTGCATAATGTTGATACCAAAATTAATTTCGACTCATTTCTTTATAAAAGCACAAATGTGTGTTCCAGTGAGACACTTCCAATGGAAGTCAATGGGGTTTAATCTGTAATCATTAAAATACTGTTTCAAAAGTATAGACACAAGACATGAACAATATGTGTGTTAACATGATTTTACTGTCATAAATCACTTACCACATCTGTGGACAGATATAGACAATTATACAACTTCGTTGCCATGACGATGTAATGTCGACAAACACTAAAACGACTGTTTAGTTCTGATTATTCAACATTCTCCAATAACAATTTTTTCTTCTGCAGTATAGCTCCTAAAGTAAATGTATGTTATTTTAAATGAGTTTTAGATATTATTTTGGAAAACAAGCCAAAAAAGACTCATTAAAAACGTATTTTGTTGCAGTGTATAATGGGCTAAGAATCTCACCTTTATGTTCACTTCGATCCATCTTTAACTCACAAAACACAAACTATCTTTTATTAATAGAGCTGCGTATCACTGTTCCCTTTAAAAAAGCAACACTTATGATCTCGCGCTGAGTTAGCACTTTGGGAACAACTTTAGGTGTGACCAGCTGTGAATATGTGAGCAACACGTCTTTGTCTCTGCCGGTGACATCATTGGATGCACCTGTAGCAGGGCTATAAATAGATGCGTCACAGGTGCATCGTCAGATCTTTTGTCTTCAGATCACTCTGTGTGTGTGTGCTTCATGAGCCTGTCAGAAACCTTTCTACTTTCCTCTGCTAGGAGTTAGATTTTGTTTGGCAGTGCGCAGAAACCTTTCTCTTCTTTCTCTAAAAAAAAAATAAATAAAAAAAAAAAAAAAAAGGACAAAATGACTGAAAGACAGAGCAAGCAATGTGTGTTCCCTTGTCTACACTCTATGACTGAGAGGGCACACATCAGTTTTGCTTTGTATGTTTGGGGGAAGAGCATGCTGCTCTCTCGTTGGGGCAGGCGGGTGCAAGCATTGCGATCTGCTCTCGGTCAAAAATGCTTCGGCGCCCACACTTCAATCGTGTGGCTCTCATATGGATCTGGCTGAGGAGCGAGAGACGGGTCCGTCCCTATCGCTCGCTCTCTTCCCAGACCCAGCTGGTCCTTCCCGTGATCCTGAAGCGCGCTCCCGCGCCTCTTCGGATCATGAGGGGGACCTTGAATCTCTTGAGTCTGCGGACTTCGAGATACCCACCTCCCACCTCCGAGATAGTATATCATCAGAGAAATTACTCGAGGTGATTACTCGTGTGGTGGCCAGGCTTCAATTAGACTGGCCACGCGAACAAGAAACCCCCAAACACTCCAAGTTGGTGGACAGATTTCTATCTGGTGGCCAGGGGAAGGGGACGCCTCATCAGTCCATTCCCATCTTTGATGACCTCCATGACGAGCTCTCTCGTTCATGGAGGAAACCTTATACTTCCCGTGTCTACGTGCCCTCGACATCGATATATTCGACTATCGTGGGTGCTGAGACATGGGGGTATTCGGTGATGCCGTCGGATGAAGAGACACTTGCGGGTTATCTCTCGCCGGGTTCGGCTTCATCGTTAAAGAAACCCTCTCTCCCACAAAGCTGTGCAGGTCTACCTCGACGCTAGTAGGGAAGGCTTATCAGGCAGCGGGTCAGGCTGTTGCTGCCCTGCACACTATGGCAGTGTTACAGGCATACCAGGCTGATCTGCTGAAGGACCTGAGTGCGGATGCCACGCTTGATGAGGAGGCTTTCTCAGAGCTTCGTCAAGCCACGGATCTATCTCTCCCTGCGACCAAGCAGACGGCCCGTGCCATTGTCAGCACTTTAGTCGGGCATCAAAGATAAGGACAAAGTTTTCCTTCTTGATGCCCTGGACTCGCCTTCTGGCGTTTCAACGGCGTGGTTTCCACTACTGTGAAACCGGAGCAGGCATGTCTACTGTGGAAAGAACTGCAAAATCTCTTGGTCAAAGGGGCCATAGAACATGTTCCCCTTCCAAAGAAAGAGTCAGGTTTTTACAGCAAATACTTCCTGGTTCCCAAGAAGGGTGGGGGGCTGCATCCGATCTTAGATCTTCGAGGCTTGAATCGCTCAGTCAAGGCATTCAAGTTCAAGATGCTAACTATTAAGACGGTCAGGTCACAAATCCAACATCATGATTGGCTGGTCATGATGGATCTCATGGACGCATACTTTCATATAGAAATTTTGCCACAGCACAGGAAGTTCCTAAGTCCTATCACCCCGCACATTCACGAAATGCATGGATGCAGCACTGGCTCCTTTGCGACTCCGGGGCATCCGCATTCTGAATTACATAGACGACTGGCTTATACTTGCACAGTCTCAGGAACTGGCAGTTCAGCACAGGGATATTGTCTTAGCTCATCTGGTTTCTGTGGGTCTGAGACTCAACGTCAAAAAGAGCGTTCTCTCTCCCACCAAGGGAATTACCTATCTGGGAGTTATATGGAATTCGATCTCGATGCAGGCACAATTGTCTCCCGTTCGAATCATGTCCATTCAGAACACCCTGAGCAAAGTCAGGCTAGGTCAAGGTTGCACTGTTTGTCAGTATCAACGAATACTAGGTCTCATTGCGTCTGCGTCCACGGTGATCCCTTTGGGCCTTCTGCACATGAGACCATTTCAGTTGTGGCTAAAAGCCAGGGGATTTCATCCAAGGGCCAGTCCCCTAAGGCAAATAAGGGTTACGCGCGCGCGCTTCATTCCCTTTCTATGTAGTTCAGACCCCGGTTTCTTACCCTGGGTCCCATTCTGGGTGCGTCTTGTCGTCGCAGGTTGCTAATGACAGATGCCTCCCTGATGGGCTGGGGAGCGGTCTTAAGTGGTTGTCCAGCTCAAGGGGAATGGGAGGGTCATCAGCTTGATTGTCACATCAACTGCCTCGAGTTGATGGAGGTATTTCTGGCCCTGAAATACTTCCTCCAGAATTTGAGAGGCTGCCATGTCCTGCTGCTGGTGGAAAACACAGCAGCAGTCTCCTACATAAATTATCAAGGAGATCTACGTTCACGTCAGCTGAATAATCTGGCACGTTGGATTCTCCTTTGGGCCAAGGGCAAGCTCCTGTCACTCAGGGCAGTTTATATCCCTGGATGTCTGAATGTGGCAGCAGATTTACTGTCCAGACAGAAAATACCGACAGGGGAGTGGAAACTCCACCCGAGGTAGTGGAACAAATCTGAGTGAGATTTTACAGGGCAGAAGTGGACCTCTTCAGCCTCTCAACAGACAGCCAATGTCCCTCTACTTCTCTCTGAGTCACCCAGCCCCCTGGGTCTGGACGCGATGGCGTATACATGGTTGAGAATGAGTCTGTTTGTGTTTCCCGGTTTCTCTGCTCCTGGGAGTCTTGGCCAGAGTTCGCCAGCAAGGGTCCTGCCTCTTACTTATAGCGCCGCGCTGGTCGAACAGGGTATAGTTCTCGGAGATAATGTCTCTCCTCAACGGCTCGCCTTGGGCGATTCCGGACAGGAGGGACCTTCTGTCTCAGGCACAGGGAACAATATTTCATCCTCAGCCCGAGCTGTGGAACCGTCATGTTTGGCCCCTGAAGGGTACCAACTGAGGGACACTGGGTTTTCACCTGAGGTTATCGAGATAATTTTAAGTGCTAGGGCTCCCTCTACCAGAAGGATCTATGCCAATAAATGGTGTTTTTGAAAGATGGTGCAGTGCACATAATGCAGATCCAGTTAACTGCCAGATTGGTTCAGTTCTGGACTTTCTGCAGGAAAAATTGTCAGAAGGCATATGCCCCGCCACTCTCAGGGTCTATGTGGCTGACATTTCGGCTTGCCACGCCTTGATGGATGGGGTGCCGTTGGGGAGACATCCTCTACTCGCTCGCTTCATTTGTGGAGCTATGCGACTGAGGCCTCCTGCTAGGACCAGGACCCAGCCTGTTTAGATTTTGTCCCAGGAATGGCTAAAGTGATTTTGCACCCTCATCCTGACTACCTGCCTAAGGTGCCTTTCTCGACCTTACATCTGGTCACTCTCGAAGCCTTCTGCCGTTTACAACGCCAGAGCAGGAAAGACTTCACAGACTTTGTCCAGTCCATGCCCTTCAGACTTATGTCCACCGCACTAGCCAGTGGCGTAAGTCAGGGCAACTATTCGTTTGCCATGGGGACCGCAACCGGGGCGGCCGCCACCAAGCAGACTATGTCGCTTTGGGTGAGGGACGCTATTGCCCTGGCCTACGAGGCAAGCTTCGCCAGTAGGTATCAGGGCTCACTCTACCAGAGGGTTCGCCTCCTCTAAAGCCTTGGCTAGAGGTGTCCCTCAGCAGCATGTTTGTAATGCGGTAGGCTGGTCCTCTCCACACACATTCATTAGATTTTATAGTTTGGATGTTCATGCCACTCCGGGCTCTTATGTCCTTGAATCGACATCACAAGCTCATGTCTGAGACCTCTTTTGTGAGCACACTAAACAACCGTAAGGGGTCCGGACATCCACAGTGCGGCGGTGTGGGTATTCTCGTTCCCAAAGCGCTAACTCAGCACTGCATCATAAATGTAGCTTTTTGAAAGGGAACGTCTCGGGTTACTTGACTGTAACCCTTGTTCTCTGATAAAAGCGGAACGAGATGCTGCGCTTCATTGCCGCACTGGGATGCCCCAGGACTGCTCTTCAGACAAAATACCTGACGATGCACCTGTGACACATCTATTTATAGCCCTGCTACAGGTGCATCTAATGATGTCACCGGCAGAGTCTATAAATTCCGGTCAATGTTCATTGACGTGTTGCACAGATATTCACAGCTGGTCACACCTAAAGTTGTTCCCAAAGTGCTAGACTCAGCGCAGCATCTCGTTCCGCTTTTATTAGGGAACAAGGGTTACAGTCAAGTAACTTCGAGACGATTTTCTTCATGATAAAATACACACAGTGACACATATATTATGATTTACTGCATTGTAAGCCATCACGCTAACAATTAGCTGTATTTATAAAAATGAACAAGACCTGTCATTTTACAGAAACCGTACTCTCCTCCACCATGTTGAAAGTTTAGAACTCCTCCGTCCTCCCGTCTCGGACAATTCAAGTGGAGTCGGAAATATCGTAATTACGAGTTCCGAGCACATGAAGGACCCCGCAAAGTCGTATTAAAGATTGGGAAACTTGACACGAGTTTCCGAGTTGGGATGTTAGAAGGGGCGTGTCAACATGAAGGTTGATAGCTTATTTCAACTTCTGTCATTTATTTCAATAATATCACTTTATTATATGACAGTCAACTAATGACTCACCCTTTGCAGTTTTTTTAAGCAAATTGATTTTTATTATGTTAGATACCATGCATTAATAAATCATATATGTTGTTTATAAGTGGTGCAGGTTTTTTCACTAATGTCACTGCTTTTGCTGTCATTCACATCGTAATTTATTAAATTTGGCTTCTTCCAACAAGTGACCTACCAACCACAATCCACTTTGTGTGATGTTTAGTGGTTAATTTACAGCCAGACATTGTGTAGAACTCATCCAATCAGAATTTGAATTGTCAATTCGTTTTGGGAAAGTGATATTCAGTTTTTTGTGCAATAAAATATGGTACTCAGTAAGCAAAATATGGGTGGTCTGTGGGCGTGCCATCTGATGCTGAGACTAGTCTGCTCGTGCTTATACTGTCTAATAATTTACTATGTAAGTAATAATTTTAAAGCAAAAATTTGTAGAACAATTTACTGTTGTAAAATAATTTACATTTTCAAGTTTTTAAACAATCCTCGCTCTGTCTACATTTTAGTAGTTAAGGCTTAAGGCGGGTGAACAAGGAAGCAGATGCTGGTTCAATCTCCAATATGTAAAATAACATATTGTGAGATTTATGCTACAAAGATTATTGTTACGGCGCCCAGCTCTGCCAACTCAACGCACTCTCGCGCTCTCTCCCCTGAATACTAAGTGCCTCATGCTTCAGCACAGTATTGATCATTAAGCTTTGATTGCTGCCCAGCTGTCCCGCATTAAACTCTCGCCCTGAGACTATATCTGCCTCGTTAACTCAGCATCCAGTGCGAAGTATTGTTTCACCCCATGTTGCACGTCTGAGCGTTTTCTGAGTGATTCTACTGTTCCGATCCCAGCCTGTTACTAACCTTTCTGCCTGTCTGCAGCCTGCCTGACGACCCGTGCCTGCTACTGGACTCTGATATCTCGCCGCCTGCCCCGAACCAAGCCTGTTTCACGCCTCTCTGTCGCCGACTGCCGATCTCGGATCCAGCCGGATCCCTTCGCCTGCGTTTAACCCTTCCCCGGGCATCAGACTGGACCTTTCCCCTGTGTTTGCTCATTGATGAGAAGTTACGTTTCCTTGAAGTCTGCCCATTAAAACATTGTTGCAAATGGATCTGCCCGACATGTCTGATTCTTTACAGAATACTTCGCCAAACGAGGATCCAGCGACAATGACTGCTCTGTCGGCCGCTGTCACCAACCAAGCCTCTCAGCTGGCCGCCCATCATCACCAGCTATCCCGCCTGACCACACTCACGGAGGAATTAGTCTCAGCGGTACGATCCCTGCAGAAATCCATCGCGGCACCCACGGCCGCTCCTACATTCACCGCGCCGCCTCTCTCACTAGACCAGCCGCACACCGCGAGCTCCAACCCGCACCTCGCGCGCCCTGAGAGGTATGAGTGTGACCCAGGTAAATGCAGAGGCTTTATTCTTCAATGCTCTTTGTATCTCGCCCAGCAGACAGCCCTGCTCGCCACTGATGCCAGCAAAATCGCCTTCGTGTGCACGCTACTCACCGGCTGCGCGTTGGAGTGGATCACCGCGGTTTGGAAACCAGATGGCTCCGCCTTCTCCTCTTACGGAGAATTTCTGGAACGTTTCCAAGCTGTGTTCGAGCATGCCAAGGAGGGAAAAGGAGCCGAGGATCTTCTCTTGGAACTCTCACAGGGGAGATCGCCCGCCTCAGAGTACGCCCTCAAATTTCGGACGCTGGCAGCCCAAACCAACTGGAAGGAGAACGCTCTCAAGGTGGTCTTCCGAAGGGGTCTTCGAAACGATTTGCAAGCGGAGCTGGCCTGTCGCGACGAGGGAAAGGATTTGGATTAGTTTGTTCATCTCACCATCCAGCTGGACAACCTGATGCGCTCACGACGTCCCAGTCTCCGTCCCACGAGCGCCATGCGCATCAGCCCCGCACCACGTGCTTCTAACTGGTCTGCTGAGACCTACGAGCCTATGCAGATCAACGCCTCACACATCTCCGAGGAGGAGAGGGAGCGCCGCCGATCCCTGAACCTGTGTCTGTACTGCGGGGGTTCCGGTCACTTCCGTCTACACTGCCCTCTGCGACCTGCACACAAGGACAGAACCACGGTGAGTCTAACCCTTGACTGTTTAAATCCTCTCACCTGTGTATCAGTGCCTCTGGAATTCACTATAAAGGGGCAAGCTGTCAATGCCGTCGCCCTAGTTGACTCCGGGGCAGCCGGTAATTTCATGTCTAAAGTTTTTGCCCAGGTTCACGAGGTAGCCCTCATTCCCTGCACACCTCCGCTGTCAGTAGAGGCTGTCGACGGACGCCCACTCGGCACAGGGCGCATCACGCACATGACCCAGGCGCTTCGCATGTGTACCGGCCAGCTCCATCATGAGGAGGTCCAATTCTACGTTCTCCAAGCTCCCCACACTCCGGTCATCCTGGGCTTACCCTGGCTAAGGAAGCACAACCCTCAGCTGGAGTGGACGACCGGGCAGATAATCAGCTGGGGAGAGAGATGTTTTTCGAGGTGTCTGTCTGTCGTCAAACCCTTAAAAGTCCACGGCATTACCGAACCCCGAGACGACGCCGTGCTATCTCGTCTACCCACCGTATACCACGATCTAGCCGAGGTCTTCAGCAAGATCAAAGCCACCAAGCTACCGCCCCATCGGGAATACGACTGCGCCATAGACCTCGTCCCCAATAACACACCACCCAGAGGCCGCATCTTCTCACTGTCCCAACCTGAGACCGAGGCCATGCGAAAATACGTGGAGGAGGAGCTCGCAAAGGGGTTCATCCGTCCCTCCACTTCTCCTCTGTCAGCCGGGTTCTTCTTCGTCAAAAAAAAAGATGGAGGACTGCGACCCTGCATCGACTACAGAGCCCTGAACGAATGCACCGTTAAGATTCGTTACCCACTACCGCTGGTACCGGCCGCTCTAGAGCTTCTTCGCACGGCCAGATATTACACCAAGCTGGACCTGCGCTCCGCCTATAACCTGGTTCGAATCCGAGAGGGGGACGAATGGAAGACGGCCTTCTCCACGAGCACTGGGCACTATGAATATCTCGTCATGCCTTTCGGCCTTTCTAACAGCCCTGCCGTCTTCCAATCCTTCGTCAACGACGTCCTCCGTGACCTGCTCCACCAAAATGTAATCGTCTAAATAGACGACATTTTGATTTATTCTGACACCCTTGAAGTGCACATCCAGCATGTCCGCGCTGTACTTCAGAGGCTCCTTCGGTTCCAGCTCTACGCCAAGATAGAGAAGTGTGACTTCCATCAGACCTCAACCACCTTCCTGGGGTACGTCATCCGCCCGGAGGGCGTGGCCATGGATGAGAATAAGGTGAGAGCGGTCGTAGACTGGCCCCAACCCTCAACCCTAAAGGGGTTGCAACGCTTCCTAGGCTTCGCCAATTTCTATCGCCGCTTCATCAGAGGCTTCAGCTCCGTAGCAGCGCCGTTAACAGCTCTGGTTCGGAAGGGCACGAGAGGGCTAGCTTGGAACGAGGCCGCCTCCCGGGCTTTTAAGCAGCTCAAGAACAGCGTCACTTCTGCCCCCATTCTGCACCATCCTAACCCTGAGCTACCCTTCGTGGTGGAGGTGGACGCTTCGAACACCGGGCTAGGAGCGGTACTCTCACAGCGTCAGGGCGACCCTCCTAAGCTATATCCCTGCGCCTTCTACTCCAGGAAGTTGAGTTCAGCAGAGAGGAACTATGACGTTGGGGACCGCGAATTGTTGGCGATGAAGTCAGCGTTCGAGGAGTGGCGCCATTGGCTTGAGGGAGCGACTCACTCATTCTCCGTGTATACAGATCACAAGAATCTGGAGTACCTGCGTACCGCCAAGAGACTGAACGCACGCCAAGCCCGATGGTCTCTTTTCTTTTCCCGGTTCCACTTCACAGTGAGTTACCACCCCGGTTCGAAGAACACCAAGGCTGATTCCCTGTCTCGCCTGTTCGACTCCGAAACGGAGGTCCTGACCCCAGAACCCATTATCAACCCAGCTCTCGTCCTCGGACCAGTCCAATGGGACCTCGAGACCGAATGCGCTCAGGCCAACGCTGACCTCGAAATTCCCCCGGGCTGCCCCCCTGGGAGGATCTTTGTGCCAGAAATCCTCCGCGACAGGGTGATGAACCACGTGCACGCCCTCCCCTGTTCCGGGCACCCCGGAATCACGGCCACGACCCAGCTCCTTCAGAACCGGTACTGGTGGCCCACGCTCACCCGAGACACGAGCGAATTCATTCGCCTTTGTAGAGTCTGTAACACCCAGAAGTCCTCTCGGCTGCTACCCGCGGGCCTCCTTCAACCCCTGCCTGTTCCCCAACGGCCTTGGTCCCACATCGCGGTGGACTTCATCACGGATCTGCCTCCCTCTGAGGGCTACACAACCATTCTCACCGTCATCGACCGCTTCTCTAAGGCTTGCCGGCTCATCCCGCTCCCCAGGCTACCCACCGCTCTGCAGACGGCAGAACATCTGTGTAACTATGTCTTTCGGTTCTACGGGTTACCAGAGGACATTGTGTCTGACAGGGGACCCCAGTTCACTTCCCGCGTCTGGAATGCCTTCTGTGGGAGACTACAGATCAACGTAAGTCTCACATCGGGGTACCACCCCCAGGCCAACGGACAGGTGGAGCGCCTCAACCAGGAGATTTCCCGCTTCCTCCGCTCTTACTGCCATCGTCAGCAGGGGGATTGGCATCGCTTCTTGATGTGGGCCGAATATGCCCAGAACTCCATCCGCAAGCACTCTACCGGGATGACCCCCTTTCAGTGTGTCCTCGGGTTCCAGCCCCCACTGTTCTCCTGGTCAGGTGAGCCCACCAGCGTTCCCGCCGTGGATGATTGGCTCCGGCGGAGTGAGAGGACCTGGAACTTGTCCCACACTCACCTCCAGCGTGCGATAAGACGCAGCAAGGAGAGGGCAGACAGGCACCGCAGGGCAGGACCTGTCTACCAACCCGGCCAATGGGTGTGGCTATCCATCCGAGACCTACGCCTCCGGCTGCCCTGCAAAAAGCTAAGTCCGAGGTTCTTGGGCCCATTCCAGATCATCCGTGAAATCACTCCTGTGTCATTTCGTCTTGACCTGCCCAGACACATGCGCATCTCACCCACGTTCCACGTCTCCCTTCTCAAACCAGCCTCCGCCCAATCTGTAGGGCGCAGAGAGGACTCCGAGGAGACGGCTACCCGACCTATCCTGGTAGAGGGCGAGGAGACCTACCAAGTGCATCATCTGCTGGACTCTAGACGTCGCGGCGGGCATCTTCAATACCTCGTGGATTGGGAGGGCTTTGGGCCAGAGGAACGTTCCTGGGTCAACGCCAGGGATATACTAGACCCGTCCCTCACTCAAGACTTCCACCGCAATCACCCTGATAGACCTGCCCCTCGACCTCGCGGCAGACCTCGCCATCATCAGTTCCCTCGCGCCAGGAGACGCTCGCAGGAGGGGGGCTCTGTTACGGCGCCCAGCTCTGCCAACTCAACGCACTCTCGCGCTCTCTCCCCTGAATACTAAGTGCCTCATGCTTCAGCACAGTATTGATCATTAAGCTTTGATTGCTGCCCAGCTGTCCCGCATTAAACTCTCGCCCTGAGACTATATCTGCCTCGTTAACTCAGCATCCAGTGCGAAGTATTGTTTCACCCCATGTTGCATGTCTGAGCGTTTTCTGAGTGATTCTACTGTTCCGATCCCAGCCTGTTACTAACCTTTCTGCCTGTCTGCAGCCTGCCTGACGACCCGTGCCTGCTACTGGACTCTGATATCTCGCCGCCTGCCCCGAACCAAGCCTGTTTCACGCCTCTCTGTCGCCGACTGCCGATCTCGGATCCAGCCGGATCCCTTCGCCTGCGTTTAACCCTTCCCCGGGCATCAGACTGGACCTTTCCCCTGTGTTTGCTCATTGATGAGAAGTTACGTTTCCTTGAAGTCTGCCCATTAAAACATTGTTGCAAATGGATCTGCCCGACATGTCTGATTCTTTACAATTATCTTACAGTTAGATAAGAAAAATGCAAAAATGTATTTTATTACTTTTTGTTAAGACTATTGTTATTGTATTCTATAATTTGGAGTTTTTTGATTGGCAGAAAGGTACCTTTTTATTGCAAAATCATCCTTTTGTGCACCACACAAGCACTAAATTCAAAATTAAAGTGGAGAAAATGTTAATTAGTTTTTCTCTCTTGTTACACTTTTTATCAGATTTACAGTAAGCTCACTAAAAACAGTTCTTCTGGAAAAACCTGTAAAGTGGCTTTAGTCCCTTTTATGCAATTCTCAGCAATCAGGAGACAGATCTCAATGACATGTAATACAAATACAAGCCAATACAAGTTCCACCAATACAATAATAATACGGTTAGTGTTGAGCTACAGTAAAGATATACTGCTTCTGAATTTGCATGTTGATTAAAGGTCCACAAAAGGTGAACGGGAGCAGGTGTCAGTATCCTGCAGGATAGCCTCCTTTCCTGTCATCACATTTAGTCTGCAGTGCATAAAACAATTATGGAGGCTGGACTTTGTAATATGTACATGTAGAACCCTCACGGGAAGGAAGACAGTGGAACGAAGGATTCAACAAAAAGGTAAGGATTTTAATTATATCTTTTCCACAAACAGTCACTATCAATGGCAAAACACTGGGTCTGCTTGTCGGGCTCTCCCTCTGCTCTGAGGCTGCTGGCTTTTTAACCGCTCTCCTCACTCTACTGCAATTAGAGACAGGTGTTAGTCATAATTTGGCCCAGGTGTGACGCCCTTACCGCTTCTCTCTCCCGGACGGGCGCTTGACCACGCCCCGCTGCCACATACCCCCACCGCCCGACTCAGGCGGAGCGTCATCCGGCCTGCCTACCACTCCCCATTTCTGGAGAGGAAGTCGTGGCAGCCATCTGCACCCCGGTCTGTGGATCACCTTGAATTTAAAAGGCTGGAGAGCGAGATACCAACGGGTGATCCGGGCGTTAGTATCCTTCATGCGGTGGAGCCACCGGAGTGGGGCATGATCCGAACAGAGGGTGAAGGCCCGCCCCAGCAGGTAGTAACGGAGGGTGAGGACCGCCCACTTGATGGCCAAACACTCCTTTTCCACGGTGCTGTACTTAGTCTCCCTTAAGGAGAGCTTCCGGCTAATGTACAGCACCGGGCGTTCCTCTCCCTCCACCAGCTGCGAGAGTACGGCCCCCAGCCCTCTGTCTGAAGCGTCCGTCTGCAAAATAAAAGGGAGAGAAAAATCAGGTGCATGTAAAGCGGCCCCCACAAAGTGCAGCTTTAATCTGCGTAAGCGCCTGTTGGCACTGCTCCGACCATTGGACCGGATCTGGAGCCCCCTTTTAGTGAGATCAGTCAGCGGGCTGGTGGCGTCCGAATAATTAGGCACAAACCTTCTGTAATAGCCAGCCAGCCCCAGGAACTGTCTCACCCCCTTTTGGTCTTAGGTCTAGGGCAAGTCGCTAATCGCCGCAGTCTTTTCAATTTGGGGACGCACCTGGCCATGACCCAAGTGGAACCCCAGATACCGTACCTCCACCGCCTCAACCGCGACACTTCTTAGGGTTTGCTGTGAGCCCGCCCGCCGCAGCGATCTCAGGACGGCCCTCAGATGTTGCATGTGCCGCTGCCAATCATTGCTATAGATGATAATGTCATCCAAATAGGCAGCGGCGTACGCGGTATCGCGGTCTGAGGATCCGATCCATGAGTCGCTGGAACGTGGCTGGGGCCCCGAACAAACCGAAAGGAAGCGTCACAAATTGGTGTAATCCAAACGGCGTGGTGAAGGCTGTTTTCTCGCGGGACATTGGTGTCAAGGGGATCTGCCAATAGCCCTTTGTTAAATCCAGGGTCGAGTAAAATCGAGCAGTACCTAACCGATCGAGCAGTTCATCAACACGGGGCATTGGGTACGCGTCAAATTTAGACACAGCGTTGACTTTTCTGTAATCCACACAGAACCGAACCGACCCATCACTCTTGGGAACAAGAACAACCGGGCTGGACCAATCACTGTGGGATTCCTCTATTACGCCCATATCGAGCATTGCATCTAATTCTTCCGAACGATTTTCTTTTTATGTTCGGATAAGCGATAAGGCGACAACGCACCACCGCGCCCGGCTCGGTCTCGATGTGGTGCTGTATGAGGTTCAGTACGGCCGGAGAGGGAAAACACGTCCGCAAACTCTTTTTGTAATTCAGAAACCTCTGTGAGCTGCGCGGTGAGAGCTGGCCCCACAAGTGACCGGAGTGTTAAGATTGTAGTTTTTGTTTACCTCCGGTCTGAGCTCCGCCCTCTCCGAACTATCGTGGCCAGCGTCACAGAGCGCCTCCTCCCTCCACAATTTCAGGAGGTTGAGGTGATATATTTGACGCGCGCCCCCTCTATCGGTACGTTTGACTTCATAATCGAGGTCCCCTACTCGTCGTGTGACCTCGAACGGTCCTTGCCACTTCTCCCGGTGCAAATTCCCGTAGCTGAGCACCCCTGTCATACAGCCGGCGTTGGCGTTCTTGAGCCTGGAGCAAATGCTCTTGTGTTAGTCGCCCCAGTGTGTGGAGCTTTGCTCGAAGATCAAGAACGTATTGAATTTCGTTTTTGGCATTAGAAGGTCCCTCCTCCCAATTTTCACGGATGACATCGAGGACCCGCGTGAGCGTCGTCCGTTACAACAACTCAAACGGGAGAACCCGGTGGAGGCTTGCGGGACCTCTCGTACTGCAAATAACAGGGGTCTAGCCACTTATCCCAATTTCTAGCGTCATCGGTACTGCAATTTACTGAATCATGTTCTTGAGCGCTTTTATTAAATCGTTCTACTAGGCCATCCGTCTGAGGATGGTAAACGCTAGTGCTGAATCGATTTGATGCCCAAGAGCTCGTAAAGTTCAGCGAAGTGCTCGTGACATAAACGTTAGTGCCCTGGTCGGTGAGGATCTCTTTCGGGATCCCCACCGGAGATTATCTTGAAGAGTGCCCCTGCAACACTGTGTGCGGAGATGTTGCTCAGAGGCACTGCTTCCGGATACCGCGTCGCGTAATCCACTAGGACTAACACGGCGATGTCCGCGTGCTGACCGCTCTAATGGCCCGACGAGGTCCATCCCAATTCTTTCGAAGGGGACCTCGATTCATGGTAGAGGGCGCAATGGCGCTTTTGGGGTGGCGGTGGGTTTACCAGCTGACATTCACGGCACGCCGCACACCACCTGCGGACGTCACCGCCAATGCCCGCCAATAGAAAGCGGGCTATTAGACGGAGAAGGGTTTTTCGTTCCCCTAGGTGACCGCCATAGGGTTATAGTGAGCAGCCTGGAAAACTATTTCCGCGGCTCCGTGGAATCAACAATTGAGTTACTTTTTCCTTTGTCTAGGCGCCCTGCGTCACCCTGTATAGCTGATCATTGATCAGCGAAAGTACGGATATGAGACGGCGACACCCGCCGGAGTTGTTGACCATCGATTACTCTCACTTGGTCAAAGGCGTGCTTAAGGGTTTCATCCCGCGACTGCTCCAAGGGAAGTCCCCTCCGGGAACTCCCGAGGGAGGAGCGCCCACCTCGCCCTTCCCCGGTCACTGAGCAGCAGAGGACGGCCCTGGCTCCGCCTCCCCGCCAAAGCCTCGCACATCACACACCCCTTCATTTTCACGCAGGACCCATCCAAGCAAACTCCCTCCAATAATTTCCTAAAGTTTGGCCAATCTGTACCCAGAATTAGCGGATGGGTGAGGCGGGACTAACCGCTGCCTCTACACTATGCTTTTCTCCCTGAATTTGATCGCCAAAGTCACCACGGGATATTTGTGAATATCCCCGTGCACACACCTTACCCTCACCAATTTAGCTGAGCCCAAAGCCCGGGTTGAACCAAGCGCTGGTGGATGGTGGTCTGGTTACAGCCGGTATCCAACAAAGCTTGGTATGTACCCCCGGATTCTTACCGAATCCGATACGCTCCAGCTCGATCGGGGCAGTCTGTGGAACATCGGAGACCGCACCACCGCCTCTATTTCCATCAGCGGACACTGATCCCGGAAGTGGTCCGGGTCTCCGCACCTCCAGCAGACCGCCCAGACGCTGCGGCCGCACCCGTAGCTGGCGGGCTCCCACCTGAGGAGGAGAGCGGCTGAAGGATGGAGAAGGGCTTGGTGGGTGTTCCCAAGACCGGGAGCTGGGCGCATGAACGCTCCACGCCTCGCGGGGGCAGGAACGGACCCTGGGGAGAGAGCAGAGCGAGAGGGAAGAGGGAGGGAAAAAAACAGGGAAGACACAGGGGAGGGGAGACAGACAGAGAGGGCTCATCCGCCTGGAATCGCCGCCATGTGGTCCTCCTGCGAGCCGGATCGGCTTCCTCCAGCGACGCCGGGCGGTGGCACTGGACCCACTCGGCCGTCTTCCGGGCAAACGCTGGACAAACTGCTCCAGTACCACCTGGTCGACGAAGCTCTCGACGCCGCTGTCCCGCGCAAGCAGCCACCTCCGACACGCATCACGGAGCCGCTGGGCTTAACGCAAACGGGCGGTCGGACTTCTCAAGCTTTAAGGCCCGGAAGAGTTGGCGACTTTCCTCTGGGGACCCACCAACCCGCTGGTAAGATGGCTTTACGCAGGTCGTTGTAAGCCAGGAGGCTTGTTGCCGGCAGTTGTTGGGCCGCGAAGTTGTGCTTCCCCGACAGGAGAGGGACTAACCGGCTGCCCACTGCTCTTGGGGCCACCCCAAATCTCCGCCGCCCTCTCGAAGAGGTCGATGAAGGCCTCTGGTCGTCCGCCGCCCCATCTTCTGTAACGCTGGTGGGGGCAATGTGGCGTGGTGTCCGTGGTCGCGGCTGCGGCTGGAGCGGCCTCCTGGCTGAGGAGGCTCCGGATGGCGTGCCGGTCCTCTGCTTGAGCCCGCATGATTTCAAAAAACCGACGATCCTGGTCTTGCCGGAGCTCAAGCAGGGATTGTTGGTGGCTCTGGTGGAGTGTCGCGAGGGACTGGAGGACTTCCGCCAGCTGGGAGGACTCTATGGGGCGACTCTGTTCCATTACTACAAGTCCCGGGTTTCGGCACCAGTGTAGAACCCTCACGGGAAGGAAGACAGGGGAACGAAGGATTCAACAAAAAGGTAAGGCTTTTAATTATATCTTTTCCACAAACAGTCACTATCAATGGCAAAACACTGGGTCTGCTTGTCGGGCTCTCCCTCTGCTCTGAGGCTGCTGGCTTTTTAACCGCTCTCCTCACTCTACTGCAATTAGAGACAGGTGTTAGTCATAATTTGGCCCAGGTGTGAGCGCCCTTACCGCTTCTCTCTCCCGGACGGGCGCTTGACCACGCCCCCGCTGCCACAGTACATTAAGCAGCTGCACCTTTCTTTGCCAACTGGGAGTTATTGCCAAACATGTTCATGTTAGCTGTCATTGGAGCAGTTTATCTGGTATGAATTGTCTACACTCTTCATTTCAGTGTCCACGACAGAGGACGCATTTTCTCAGACAACAAAAATTGTTGAACCTGCCACAAGCACTGATGACTTAATAGCCACTAGTAAGTCTGTGCCCACACATCTCTTAATGTGAGGTTTGGATCAACCACACAGGAGAAGATGAAACTTCAGCCTCTTCTGAAGTTCGGTACCTCTGCCGTCTGGCAAGAGGTACCGAAGCATTCGGGCCCTCACGGCCAGACTGTGTAACAGCTTCTTCCCCCAAGCCATCAGACTGCTCAATACTCAGAGACTGGACTGACACACACACACACACACACACACACACACACACACACGTGTCCTGAGTTGCACTTTAATTACAGTCACTTTATAACTGTCTGCTACCCCAATAACTGCTATGTGCATAGAACACTATCTCATAGTATGTTATGTTTACATTTTTTGCACTACTGAGTACTAGTCGGCGCTGCACTGTGTCTATTGTCCTGTTCATTGTCAGTAATTTGTTGTACTGTCCCGTACTTTGCACATGTTTGCACGTGCACTTTATATAGGTATATATAGGTATTTTATATAGGTATTTTATTTTGTTGTGTTGTCTCATGTGGTCCTGTGTTGGTCCTTTGTTGTTTTTATGTAGCACCATGGTCCTGGAGGAACGTTGTCTCGTTTTGCTGTGTACTGTACTAACTGTATATGGTTGAAACGACAATAAAAACCACTTGACTTGACTTCTATTAGAAATGAGACTTAACAAAATCTTAAAGAAAGAAAATCTTAACGCTATGGCATACAATGACATTTGAGAGAATTTTGTGTATTCAATTTTATTGCAATTTTTTTGGCCCTTTTCTGTTCTAGCATGTCAATGCCCCTTGGCACAAACGAGGTCCATCAAGACATGATTTACTGCTGCTCTGTCCACCCTGCCGGTAGTTACAGTATTCCATTGGTCTGAATTATAGAACAAAAATGCAGCTCTTAATGATTATATTAATGACAAAAATGACCAGGCATGAAAACTTTATGAGAAAAACAAAGTAATAAAAGCATTCTGTTTCTTTAATTAGTGTACTGTAAGTCGATTTATATGAAAAGCATCTGATGAATGGCAAAGAGCACATGCATCATCTTGAGCTCCCTCACTGAGAGAATTGTGCCTCACCCTCAGTTATAGACTTTCATCAAACATTAAACACAGTCCAGAGAGATAAAGAACAGCATGTTCGTAAGGAGAAGAATCCATGTATCATTCATTCTTTTCATGTTCAATTAAGAAATCAATTGGAAAAATAAAAAACGACTTATTTCATTAATCGTGTACAAACCAATCTTAAAAAACAAATAATGAATTGGTTTTTGTACATTCGAATTAATACTCCAGTCAAAAATTAGACATTTGGAAAATGGCCACGAGACACTGCTCGTTTTGATAATTTGAAACTAAAAGAGGTGCACATGTGGATGCCCCTGAAATGTCCCTTTCTTCTGATTAGTCAAGCTGCAATGTTGTCTGTTCTTCCTCGAGACCATGAGACAAAATAACAGTTCACTGCTGTTAAATTGTTCAGATGAATTCATCTCAATAAATGTTAAATTATTCTCCAAAACGCAAAGAGCACAGCAATGTGACAAATAATAGCATGGGAAACAAGTGTTGCCTCTATAGACTTCTGGATTAATGGTCATTTTAGTTATTTCTGTAATATTATCTGAGACAAATTCATCTGAAAAATTTAACAGCAGCAAACTGTTGTTTTGTCCATAATTAAACTGAAAGACAAGACTTATGAACACATAACCAGTCAATGACTATAAACCAATGAGAACCGCACTGTAACCCACACTCGCACACACAAGATAAGACAGTCACAATGTATATCAAACTGCTTTTATTTTTATAAGAGCAGGCGAAGGTACAATAAGGAAAATCCAGAGGGAGAATGGTCGAGGAAAGCGTAGGGTCGAGAGCCGGGTAATCAGGATGAAACAGAAGGGCAAATCTACAAATAGAGTGGTCAAGGGAAGCGAGGGGTCAAGCCGGGTAATCAAATATAAAGCAGGGTAATCTAGCAAGTAGAAAGGACAAGGATAAACTAGGGGATCACTAGTTGCTGGCAAAGTGCAGGGGTAAACTATACGATAACCAACAAATGCGAAATGAATGTGTGGTGGTAGATATAGTGAACCAAAGCAGCGGTGCAGGTGAAACGAATGACAGGTGATTGGGACTGTGGCAGGTGTGTGCACTGAGGGGCTGAGAGGCGAGTGCGGAAGTGTCTAATACTCTGGCGATAGGGAGCGGGCATGAGTGCCCGAGGGGAGAGATCGCGAGCGAGCATGAACGCCGGGAAACTGAACTAGTGTGGGAACACGAGGCAATGGGCTGAGCCGAAGAGGCGGATTCGTTACAGTACTCCCCTCTGCTACTGGCGGCTCCTGACGGCCGCCGTTACGATGGGCGCGACCTCTAGGAAGTGGCGCGGGCGATCGGGATGCTGGCGGTGATAGTCCAGTTTGAGAGCTGGATCCAAGACATCCCTAGATCGCACCCATGACTGTTCCTCAGGTCCGTAGCCCTCCCAATCGACCAGGTACTGCAACTCGCCTCCTCGACGCCGGGAGTCAAGTAGGGCCCGGACTGTATAGGCGGGCTGGCCACCGACATCGAAAGTGGTGGAGGGGGTGTCTGGGCTGCCGTGGGTGGAAACATAGGGCTGTAGTGCACTGGTTTGAGAAGGGACACATGAAACACAGGACAAATTTTGTAGCGGGGTGGTAAAAGTAACTTATAGGTGACGGGGTTAATACGTGACATAATTTTAAAGGGCCCAATGTATTTCGGACTTAGCTTCTTGGACGGCAGCCGGAGTCGGATGTCACGGGTGGAGAGCCAAACCCTTTGGCCCGGATGGAACAGGGGGGCAGGACGGCGTCGGCGGTCTGCCTTAGCTTTCTGGGTTTGGACCGAGCGTTGTATGCGGTCATGGGTGGCTCTCCAGACCTGGGCGCTTCTCTGGGCCCAGGCATCCACCGCCGGAACGTCACTGGGGTTAGCCTCCCACGGAAATAGCGGTGGTTGGTAGCCGAGGACGCACTGGAAGGGGGTGAGGTGTGTAGAGGAGCTGACCAGACTGTTCTGGGCATACTCGGCCCAAGGGAGGTAGGCGTGCCAGCTGCCTTGATTTTGGGCGCAATAGGACCTTAGGTACCTGCCTACGTCTTGGTTGAGGCTTCGGTTTGGCCATTGGTTTGAGGGTGGTATCCCGAGGAGAAGTTGAGCTGGATGCCCAGCCTGTCGCTGAAAGCTCGCCAGAAGCGGGATGTGAACTGGGTGCCCCGATCAGAGGTGATCTCCTGGGAATGCCAAAGTTCCGAAGACGTGGGTTATCACCAGGTCGGCCAGCTGTGTAGCAGTGGGCAACCCGGGCAGAGGGATAAGGCGGCACATCTTCGAAAACGGTCAATGACCACCAGGATCTCGGTCCGGCCGCCGGAGGGGGCAAATCCGTGATGAAGTCCATGGCTATGTGAGACCACGGACCGGTCAGGTACGGGCAATGGCTGGAGGAGACCTGCAGGAAGGTGGCGGGCGTTTTAGACTGGGCACAAACTGGACAAGAGAGGACAAAGTCAGAAATGTCGATCAACGAGTGAGGGCCACCAATATCTCTTAGCGAGCAGTTGGGTGGACCGGTAATCCCCGGGTGGCCAGAACAAAGTGAGGTGTGTACCCACTGCATGAGCTGGGGGCGGATGGCAGTGGGGACATATACTCTGTTGGGGGGTCTGAGGAGGCGGGTTCGCCACCCTGGGCCTGTAGGATGGCCTCCGCCAGCTCCCACTGGACGGGTGCTACGACGGATCTACATGGGGAGGATGTTTTCTGACCCGGGGTCTCGGAACCACGGTCGAACAGGCGAGACAGGGCGTCCGCCTTGAGGTTCTGGGAGCCCGGACGAAAGGTTACGGTAAAGTTGAACCGGTGAAGAACATTGCCCACCTGGCCTGCCGAGGGTTTAACCTCTTGGCTGCGCCGGAGGTACTCAAGGTTCTTATGATCAGTGAAGACGACAAAGGGGAACCTTGAGCCCTCCAGCCAATGGCGCCACTCCTCCAGGGCCAGCTTGATGGCCAGCAGTTCTCGATTCCCGACGTCGTAGTTTTCCTCGGGGAGACAGCTTGTGGGAATAAAACGCACACGGTTTTAACTTGGCAGGAGTTCCGTGGGGTTGGGAGAGTACAGCCCCACCCCTACCTCAGAGGCGTCTACCTCTACCACTGAACGGGAGAGTGGGGTCGGGCTGCTGAAGGACCGGCGAGGTCGTGAAGGCCTCTTTAAGGGCCTGGAAGGCTTGCTGGGCAGGTGTGTTCCAGGTGAGGAACTTCGGGTTGCCCCGTGTGAGGGACGTGAGGGGTGCGGCGATTTTGCCGAAGTCCCTGATAAAACGCCGGTAGTAGTTGGCGTAAACCTAAGAACCGCTGTAGTTCCTTGAGCGTGCTCGGTACGGGCCACGACAGAACCGCAGCCACCTTGTCGGTCTCCATCTCCATGGTTCCTGCTGATAGGACATAGCCCAAGAATGAGACGGAGGGGCGTGGAAGGCACATTTTTCGGCCTTAACAAAGAGATCATGCTCACGTAGTCTCTGCAACACCCTCGAGACGTGGACGGTGTGCTCGGAGAGCGTGGCGGAGTAGATCAGCAGGTCGCCGATGTAGACGAAGAAAGCGGTCTAGCATGTCTCGAAGACGCCGCTCATGAACGACTGGAACACTGAGGGGGCATTGGCGAGGCCATACGGCATCACCAAATATTCATAGTGCCCCTAGTGGTGATGAACGCCGTCTTCCACTCGTCCCCCTTGCGGATACGCGACGAGGTTGTACGCGACTCCTGAGGTCGAAGTTTTGTGAAGACTTTCGCCTTACTGACCTGCTTCGAGGGACGGTTGGATGAGAGGTAGGGGGTAGGCGAATTTCACAGTGGCCTTGTTTAGGGCCCGGTAATCGATGCAGGGGTGGAGTCCGCCATCTTTTTGCCCACGAAGAAGAAACCGGACGCCACCGGGATGTGGACGGCCGGATGATGCCCAGCTTGAGTGCTTCATCGATATAATCCTCCATGGCCTTGGTTTCGGGCAATGTTAGAGGGTAGGCTCGGCTCTTGGGGAGTGGAGTCCCCGGAGGAGTTCAATGGCACAGTCACTACTACGGTGGGGGGAAGGCGTACCTGGGTCTCATGAACACGCCTGCAAACGCCAGAATAGTCAGGTGGGATGGTAACAGACGACTCCACTTCGGGGCTCTCTACGGAGGTGGAGGACACAGGAAGGGAAATACAGTGGGATAGGCAGTGGTTTGTCCAGCGCAACAGCTCCCCCGTGCGCCAGGAAATATGGGGGTCATGGAGCGCTAACCAGGGATGGCCTAAAACCACAGGGTCCCTCGGGGAGTGTATAATAAAAAACTGGATTACCTCCGTGTGGAAAAGGCCCACTTGGAGGGACAATGGCATGGTCCGGAGCGTGATGAGACCTGCTCCGAGGGGTGCCCCATCCAGAGAATTGACTCTGAGGGGTGGTACGACCGGACAGAGGGGGATGGACAGCTCCTGGGCCAAGCCATCGTCTAAAAAATTCCCTGCCGCCCCGGAATCCACTAGGGCTGGGGTAGGGAAAGAGACATTGTTAAAAATCAACGTTACTGGGAGGCAGACTTGTTTTTGGGTAATGTTGAGAAAAACAGACGTTCTCACCTGGCTTCCAGAGAGAGCCCGAGGGCAGAGCGGGCAGGAATTAACGCTGTGCCCCGGGTTGCCACAGTACATGCAGAGGTTCAGCTTCAGCCGCCTGGTTCGGCCCGCCAGAGTTAGTGGGGCGCGCCAAGCTGCATGGGCTCAATAGCGGAAGAGCTCGGAAGCTACGGGTCTAGATGGGTTGGCGATCTGTTGGAGGCTCGTGGACTACAGAGGGGCTCGAAAAGCACGATCCCGAAGCAGATTATCCACGGTGATAGAGAGCTGTATATAGTCCTCCAGTGACAGCGACTCCCGCGCACGCTAACTCCATCTGGAGTCGATCATTCAACCCCAGGCGGTAAACAGTTAATAATGCCGGGTCGTTGAACCCGCTACCCGCCGCAATGGTGCTGAAAATCGAAGTGCGTAGGGCGGCGGCGTGCGCGACGCCTGCTTTAAAAACATGAGGCGGCTGCCGAGATCTCGGCCAGCTGATGGGTGATTAAAGACCACGGCAATTTGGTGACAGAACTGACTGTATGATAACAACAGGGGACTCTGCGCCGTCCACAATGCGGTGGCCCATTGCCGTGCTTTGCCCGAGAGCAGTGAAATAACAAAGTGCACCTTCTCACAGTCGGTTTGCAAAAGGGGGTGATACATCATGTACACAGAGCATTGCATCAAAAACCCCTGGCAAGCGTCCGACGAACCGTCAAACCGCTCGGGGGTTTGAAAGCTCGCGGCGCTGGGGAACGCATTGGGAACATCACCAGTGGGAACATCAACGGACACAGGGACAGGTGCAGGCGGAACAGGTAAAAACTGAGCAGAAATAGCACGTACCGTCTGCAGGATCTCCTGAATCTGCTGTCCCTGAGCCGTGAGAGTTCGGTCGTGTTGGCCGACCGTAGATCCCTGGGCGGAAAGCGCCGTGTAAATCCGCTCTAATGAGCTGCGGAAATCTTCAGCGGTTTCCATTGTGACTGCCTGCGGTGAGGTTGGTTATTCTGTAACCCACACTCGCACACACAAGATAAGACAGTCACAATGTATATCAAACTGCTTTTATTTTTATAAGAGCAGGCGAAGGTACAATAAGGAAAATCCAGAGGGAGAATGGTCGAGGAAAGCGTAGGGTCGAGAGCCGGGTAATCAGGATGAAACAGAAGGGCAAATCTACAAATAGAGTGGTCAAGGGAAGCGAGGGGTCAAGCCGGGTAATCAAATATAAAGCAGGGTAATCTAGCAAGTAGAAAGGACAAGGATAAACTAGGGGATCACTAGTTGCTGGCAAAGTGCAGGGGTAAACTATACGATAACCAACAAATGCGAAATGAATGTGTGGTGGTAGATATAGTGAACCAAAGCAGCGGTGCAGGTGAAACGAATGACAGGTGATTGGGACTGTGGCAGGTGTGTGCACTGAGGGGCTGAGAGG
Organism: Xyrauchen texanus; assembly: GCF_025860055.1. Taxonomy (NCBI): domain Eukaryota; kingdom Metazoa; phylum Chordata; class Actinopteri; order Cypriniformes; family Catostomidae; genus Xyrauchen; species Xyrauchen texanus. The sequence goes on along the minus strand of NC_068286.1, from coordinate 1,047,486 downwards.
CGAGTGCGGAAGTGTCTAATACTCTGGCGATAGGGAGTGGGCATGAGTGCCCGAGGGGGGAGAATGCGAGCGAGCATGAACGCTTGGGGAAACTGAACTAGTGTGGGAACACTATGCAATGGGCTGAGCCGAAGAGGCGGGATTCGTTACACGCACACATGAAACATGAGGGTCACATGACAAGGAAGACAACTCATTTAAAAATAAAAGACCTGAAAATATGAACATGAACAAAAACACATTTAAACATAATAGAAGTTTAGACACAATAGAAGCATCAACTGCTGAACCTTTCTGCTCCAACGTTTTCCTAAAAACATAAAGTGCAAGTGAAGAACAACAACTCCATCTTAGTATTGATTATGCAGGTTTGCAAAGAGTATATTCTCACTACTCATGCATGGAAACTCTTCCAGAAACATAAATCTGGCTCAGGGAGTCTTCTTGGACTCATGTATGAGGTGTGAGGAGTGTGTAATATTTATTCATTACACAAACACAATACAAATAATTTTTGGTATTTTTATTTTATAGCTTATAATCAACTACAACAAAAAGCTTACCAGTGTGAGAGTCATACTGCATATGGACCTTATTTACAGAAGCACCATCTTTCATTTGTGAGAGGAACTAGACTTACAGTCTCTTCCATGTGTTGCTTTATTGGTAGAGTGTTTTGGATTGTTTCACTAACATAACATTGTTAAAACATTTTTCATAGACATTTCAGTAAAAAAAACTACAGAAAAGATGTGATCTATGAGCTTCACACAGCTTTATACAGAGAATGCCTTTGAAGATGTGTTATTTTGTTTTGTTTATTGTAATGAAAAACAGATGTGCATAACTTTCTTACTATTCAATTATAATTAGATAAAGAGAAGTGCATCTAAAGCATTCAGCAAGATCATCCATAAGCATGAGTATGAATGAATGTGTATATAAAGTTACCAGGGTTCCCACACTTATGTGGGAAATTATTATGTCTTTTCTAGGAATTTTCTAGGAAAATTCCCAAATATTTCCAGATTTTCCATGATCCTCCCGAGTTATAAGAGATGTCAAGCTATAGATTAGATTAATCTGTCTCAGTTGTTTCTCAGGAGGTTATTTAATCTGACACAGCGACACTGAACAGTCATAAACCCTAATCCCAGCATAAAGTGGTTCAGTGAATATGGTGTTGAATGTGTGTAAGTGTGTGAGTGTGTGTGTGTCAGAGACGCTGTAGAAGGACAGAGTGCCGGCTGACCAGTCCAGATACACTCCGATTCTGTTAGATTGGGGTGAAGGGGCAGGTATGTCTTTGTTTTTATTATTGTGCCAGGCACTGTATCGTTCAGGAATACAGAAAATACTCCAGGACTCGTCATTGTATCCAAACTTACTACGATTCTCTCCTTTCCTGCTGATCCCTTTATATGTCATTCCTATATAGCTCCAGCCGCTCCATTCAGCCTCCCAGTAACAGCGTCCAGAATGACGCTCATTAGACAGAACCTGCTCATAGTGCTCAAATCTGTCTGGATGAACAGGATACGGCTGCTGTTCCTCCATATATTCAATCTTTTTGTTGTCCTCTGACAGAATGAGTCTAGTGTGTGCTGTATTTGGATCCAGAGTGAAATCAAAGGAATCTGAACACAATAAAAGAGATATTATAACCTTATCAAGGACATTTTCAGAGAGATAAGGAATGTAAACAAGAGACAGAGGCCTAAAGACCTACATTTTCGCAGTCCTGGTGTGATCCTAAAATGCCCTCCATGGTCCAAACTAGAGAGTAACAGAAATTAAGTATGTGTTTTCTGTGTGACTCGTGGCAATACAAAAAGTTGTCCCAAACACTCCTGCTGCCCCATGTTTTCCCCAAATCTTAATACATTGTATTAAATTAGGTCCCACCAAACTCAAACCATTGGTTGAGTCAGATGCTGACATGTCAAACTCTTTAGTCAAAAAAGACCATAGATTTGACAGAGCCACAAATAAATAAAAACATATGAAAAGTGTAATTAAGTTTTACATTTTTTACTAAAAACTAACGAAAAGCTAAAATATAGCTTTTAAAATGTCCGTTATCAATGCACAATTTGATCGGCAGTCAGCAAACCATCACAAAAATAAAGCCTCTTACTGCTCAACATACTTGAGTTTGTCCAGACTGCAGCTTTTGTCGTTGAGCCTCTCAGTTAGCAGTTTGACTCCTGATTCTCCTGGGTGATTGTAGCTCATATCCAGTTCTCTCAGGTGTGAAGGGTTTGATCTCAGAGCTGAAGCCACATAATTACAGCCGACCTCTGTCACCATACAGCCAGATAGTCTAGAGAGGGATAAAACAAACAAAAAACACTACTTTTTTTTTTTTTACAAAAAAATAAATAAAACACAAGACAGAACAAAAATAAAAGACTTGGTTTTCCTTACTTCACTGAATGATCTCTTAAAGCCTTACCTAAGTATCCCCAGTTTACAGTTTGCACTCTTCAGTGCATCAGAGAGCAGCTTCACTCCTGAATCCTGCAGGTCATTGTTACTCAGGTCCAGCTCTCTCAAGAGGGATTTTGATGTTTGTAGAGTTGAAGCCACAATTTCACAGCACTGACGAGTGAGATTACAGCCGGCAAGACTGAAAGAGAGTAAAACACAATTTTTGGAGATTCAAACTATTTGCCTGACTCTTAAAATTCCATTGATGCTTCAATAATTTGGGGTCAAAGGCACCTGTTGTATCTGTTTGTTTTCTTTTGAGGGGTCAAGCCCCGAAGTTGAATAGTCCTTATAGAAAAGTTGGGAAAATTTAGCACACTTATTGCTGAGTGTCTGATCATCAATCTGCCCAATTTTGGGGTCTCCAGCTCAAACCATCTAGCACAACCACAAGTTAACCAACCATAAGTTAAAAATGTAAAGACTTTTTTACAGCTAATAACTTCTGAACCATATTGCCTACACACATACATCTCTGATTCGTCTGCTTGTGATCTTTTAAGGGGATCTAACCACTGCCCATGGTTTTGTCTGTCAGCTTAAAATGTGAAGAAAATATAATTTTGTCATACTTTTCCCACAGCCTTCACTGGATCTCCCCCAAATTTGTACAAGATCATCTTGAGACACTGCTGGCAAAGTTTTTTGATATACAAAACTGTTTCCTTATAACACATCAATGAATTTAGTGGCAAAGATGCCAACAGGAATTGAGGCTAAATCTTTGTAAAGCTATGTCCTATTGAAACAAAACTTGGTAAGCTTCGTTAGGAACACGATCAGAGGATACATGGCAAGTGTAATAATGACTGCCCCTCTCATGGATAATAAAATCCAAAAAATGGTTATTTTTGCCCATAACTTTTGAACCATTTGTGAGTTTACATCTTTCCTTGGAATTTATGGAATTAGATTACAGGTTTTTCCATGATCGTACATTATGCATTTTAGCCATTTGTTGTATCTTACCAATAGTTTGGTGTATCAAAAAAGAAGTATCATGCCCTTAACTAATCTGAGCAGTCTGGGTACAGTTTTAAAAAAATATAAAAAGAAGTCATTACATCTTCTGAGAAATAATTGGCATAATGACTGATCTCTTAAAATTCTTTGCATTATACTGAATTTATTGATACCCATCTTTCAAAATTCTGCCACGTTACTTGTCCACCATTTTTACTTAAATGTTTATCTGCCATTTTTAACTCATTATCTTTCAATTTTGGTCAGATAATCTTGAGACTCTAGAAAGAAATTATTAAAAGATTTTTCACATTCCAAATAAATGTCATGAAACACTCCAACAAATATGTATCATGAAGATGCCCGTCAGAAATGAAACTTTACCTGAGCAATGTTAAAATTAATAATATTTTATTTTCAATTAAATTCTTCAAACGATTATAAAAACAAGATAACCGAGATAAAATTATTATTTTGCCACATTCCGTTTTGTGAAACACACAACGCTATATCTTTAAAGCATTAATTTATTCAAATAATAAGGAAGCAGGTAAACTGGCATTTCTCTGTGTGGTAAGTGCTGCATTTGTGAGTTGCGTGAAGTGACCAGGGAAGAGACTGAATCTTCTCCTGGCTGATGCACACTCTGGTGCGGGGACGCTCGTCACTCGCATGTGTTTTACACGAGATGACTCGTGACATAGTGAATCATAATATATGTGTCACATTCACTGTGTGTATGTTATCATGAAGAAAATCAGTGAAACACAGCTCTATTAAGAAGAGAAGGTTTGTTTCTTGTGATTTAAAGATGGATCGAAGTGAACATAAAGGTGAGAGAATGTAGTCTTAGCCAATTATGCAGTGGAACAAAATACGTTTCTGATTAGTCTTTTTTGGCTTGTTTTCCAAAATAATTACCTGAGAATGTTGAATATGATATATAATCAGGGCTCAACATTAACTCTGGTCCTGGACAAGTGGATTTTTGAAGGGGCAAGTGAAAGAGAATTGAATTGCCTGACCAGACATGCAAACTGATTAAAATATCAATAATGAAAAAATAACCAGCTATATTTGTGATAGCCTAGGCCTGTGTCACTTATTAGAAAGTTTATATTCTTATAGCAATCTAATAACAGCTATGCACTGTTTGATTAACAGGCAGCGTATGTGTGTATGCAGAACATGCACACATGTTCCGAAAATGCTATAAAATACACTTCAAATTCCAGAATGCCCATCTTGGTGTAGTATTCATGTAAAAACAGAGAGTGATGTCTAAAGTGAAAGTAAACAGCAGAGAAAAAAGTGGATTTCTATTAAAATGTCAGGCATGTAAGTATAAATGTAAGTTAATAGACCTGCTGCTGTCTAGTGTGTCATTATAATAATCAAGCTTTAAAAAGTATTATTGAATTATACTCATACAGTGAAGACCAGTAGTAGTTTTATGTTGCATTTCATTCTGAATGTTTACTTGAAAACTTGAAACTGCTGTTAAAAACTTTTAAAGCTGTTAAAAAATAGCACTGATTTTCTTAATTTGTATTTTATCTTCAATTATTTTTAATCTATTTCTATTCATTGCTGTTTTTATTGTTATCTTATTACTGACTGTTTACAAGTCTTGAATAATTAGGAACTTGAAACCATTCTTCCATAATTAACAAATTAGTTAGTGTTATTATTTGTTGTGGTTTTGAAACTTTCATCAAATTTCACTACTGACTACTTACATTTTGGTATTGTGATCATTTACAGCCTTTATTGTGCATTTTAGATCTTGCTTCAATAACATGATGAAATATTTTTTAATCCCATAGGATTGTGAGCAACCCTGCAGTAAATGATGGAGGCTTTTCTTTATTTGACTACCATACATGACATAAAATAACTATCATTTGACAATAGCCTCCTCCCCTACCCAATGAGGTTTACATTTCAAGTTCAAGGTAGATTTTTTTTTTAATTCAGTAATGCATGATGTTTCCAAAGTCAATGAGTAATCATGTTAAATAATCATGATTATGATTTTTGCCATAATTGAGCAGTCCTACTTTAGCCAATTCCCACTACATTTGGCTCAAATGATTGTCAAATCATGCCAGACAAAATCTATTTAATGTATGCTATACACTCTTTAAATTATGGAACTGCAGTCTCTTAGCAATGTTATTGTGTGCTGACTCTTATAAGGGTATGCCCAGAGGTGGACTAACCATTTGGAGAACCAGGATTTCCCCAGTGGGCCGATTCAGCAGTGGGCTGGTGGGCCACGACATAGGGATGCAATATGTTGAAGAGGTCCTTGAACCAGCTATTTTAATTTACATTTATGCATTTGGCAGATGCTTTTATCCAAAGCGACTTACAGTGCCCTTATTACAGGGACAATCCCCCCGGAGCAACCTGGAGTTAAGTGCCTTACTCAAGGACACAATGGTGGTGACTGTGGGGATCGAACCAGCGACCTTCTGATTACCAGATTACCAGTTATGTGCTTTAGACCACTAGACCACCACCACTCCAGGCTATGCGATATGCAGAAGGGGGCTGCGAAACGCATGTGGAATACATACTGATTTTATACATACCCTAGGTATGCCTGTTTAACATTAAAGCATCAGCATGTCCGGTGTGGCGCAGAGTGTTTGGGAGCTGACATGTAGTCAGAAGGTAAGTAGTTCAAGCCATAAAGATTTTTATTCTTGACTTTGAATCATGCGAGTACAAAATAAGTCCGATAACATAGACTAAACTTCTAAAGTAATTAAATGGATTTTTAAAAATAATGACAGTTTACAACTGTAATTGAAGTATGAAATACTGTATTTAACAAACACATTGGCATACTACTATGAAGCTTGGTATATGTCTTTGGGATCATGCCCTGAAAGTACCTGAGGTGTTTGTTGTAAAACATGGATTTAACACTCACAGAGCTTTTCTGCAGTTATTCACAGCTGGTATCAGTCTTCTTCTACCCTCTTCTGATGTGTTGTATTTCTTCAGGTCCAGCTCATCCAGCACCTCCTCTGACATCCGAAGCATGTAGGCGATTGAAGAACATTGAGCAGGAGTGAGTTTCTCCACTGAGTGTTTGTCTGATTTCACAAACTCATGAATCTCTCTGTACAGAGTCTGATCTTTCATCTCCAGCAGACAGAGGAACAGATTGATGGATCTTTCAGTAGAGATATGTTTATCATTCTTGATTGTGTTTTTAATGTACTGTGAGGTTTTCTTGATGCTCTCTGAGCTGTTTTCTGTGTGTGTCAGTAGATCCCGTAAGAGTCTCTGATTGGACTCCAGTGAGATGCCCAGCAGGAATCGCAGGAAAAGGTCCAGGTGTCCATTTTCACTCTGAAGGGTTTTATCCACTACTCCTTTCTGCAAATTATGCAGTGAATCAAACACTTTTAGCACTTCTGAGGTAGTACTAGCATAGCTGTGAAACCAGTGAAAAGCTGCCAGAAACTCCTGAAAGCTGAGATGTATGAAGCTGTAGACTTTCCTCTGATGAATCACAGATTCCTCCTTAAAGATCTCAGTGCAGATCCCAGAATACACTGAGGCATCAGTGACATCTATGCCGTTCTCTCTCAGGTCCTCCTCATAGAACATGACATTGCCCTTCATCAGCTGTTTGAAAGCCAGTTCAGCAAGTTTCACAATCACTTCTCTGTTGGACTGCAGGAGTTTCTCTGGATCTCTCTCTTCATACTTCTGATTCCTCATATTGATCTGAATGAGCAGGAAGTGGATGTACATTTCAGTCAGAGTTTGAGGGATTTCTGCACTGTCATCTGGTTTCAGGATGTTTTGAAGCACAGTGGATGAGATCCAACAGAAAACTGGTATGTGGCACATGATGTGGAGGCTTCTTGCTCTTCTAATGTGTGAGATGATTCTGCTGGCTTGATGCTCATCACTGATTCTCTTCCTGAAATATTCCTCCTTCTGAGGGTCATTAAATCCCTGGATTTCAGTCACACGTTTGATGTATTTGGAGGGGATCTGATTGGCTGCTGCTGGTCTGGAGGTGATCCAGATGAGAGCGGAGGGAAGCAGATCTCCTTTGATGAGGTTTGACATCAACACACCCACTGATGAAGTCTCAGTCACATCAGAAACTTTCTCACTATCTGAAAACATCAGTGGAATTCTGCTTTCATCCAGACCATCAAAGATGAACACAACTTTACACTCATTATAAATCTTTGAGTCCAGATCATGAAGTTCAGGATGAAAGTCCAGCAGAAGTTTGTGAAGAGTGTACTGCTCATCTTTAATCAAGTTCAGCTCTCGAAATGGAAGCACAAACATGAAATCTACATCCTGATTGGCTTTTCCCTCGGCCCAGTCCAGAATGAACTTCTGCACAGAGACGGTTTTTCCAATTCCAGCGATGCCTTTAGTAAGAACAGTCTTTATTTGGTCTGTTCTCTTCTCCTCACATCCTGGTTCAGGTAAGGGTTTAAAGATGTCATTGCAGTAGATTGGAGTGTCTTGTAAGTGTTGAGTTCTGGCTGTTTTCTCCATGTGTAAAACCTCATGTTCTTCATTCACCCCTTCACTCTCTCCCTCTATGATGTAGAGCTGTGTGTAAATCCTGTTCAGGAGCGTTTGATTCTCTTGTAGTTTGATTCCCTCAAATAAGCTCTCATACTTGTTCTTCATGCTGGTTTTGTGTTGGTCTTTGACTCTCTGAAGAATATGCTCACAAACTCGACATCTGGACTGAACCTGGATCAGACATTCACTTACGCCACTACAGACAGACAATTTTTGAGTAACTTTCAATTACCCCAATGGAAATATTTGCACAATACCAGCCCACGTTTGTAACAATAATATGCTTCTAGAGTACACTAAATCTATTATAGAATTAAACAACAGAGCTGCTAAAAAGACCAGCTTTACCAGCATGCAATTCTCAAGCTGGTCTAGGCTGGTATATGCTGACTAGTGCTGGTCTAGATGGTGGACCAGTATAACCATTCTTTTCACCGCAAAACCTAGATGGTGAAACTGGTTGACCAGCATGGTCTTTCTGATAAAGCTTGTTAAGCTAGTTAATTAACATTTTCAAGCCAATTAACAATTAGCCAATTAACAATTTCAAGATAATTTATACTTAAGAACCATGTTTTTTTTTTATAATGGCAGTTTTAGATTTATGAGTAAACATAAGCCGGTGGTTAAAATTACATGAAGACACTTTCACATTTTGTTCTAGAAATTTTACTGAATTCAATTGATTTCCTCATGGATCTGATGCTCTTCATGAACACACAACTGCTGTTTTATAGCATCAAATAATGTTTTTTTGTTTGTCTTACCTGGTGTCCATGGTTGCTCCATCACTTAAGTTTGGGATATTTGGTTCGGATTCTCTACTCTGTCTTGTCATCCTGGTGATCCCAAATAATCAATAATTAATATATAATATTAGAATTCAGTACATACAAAATAAACCCATAAGTTTATATATGATCCAGTTTGCTGTTGAAGTTATTAAATGTCAACTCTCACCTGGGGTCTAAGGAAACTTTTTCATTTCTAAATTCTTCAGGTAGATGCATGGATTGATCACTCTTCACAGATATACAGCTGGGTTCTGGAGATACTGCAGTGTTTACCTGCTCCATCTGCTCATGGAGGCTCATTTTAAAGGTTGTATTCCACTCCTCTCTCTTCTATTAGATGCAAGACTATTCTTTTTCCCCTCTATATAAGAGGCAGCTATTAAACCTGAAAATACATTTGCTGTGCCTATAAAAAATATTCACCCCATTGTAATTTTTCATGTTTTATTGATTTACAACAAGGCTATTCAAGTTTTTTAGTATAGAGCAGAGACCCCTTGTTACATTTAGAATAGAATTGTTGCATTTAAAGTCTGAACATACTTTTAGTACCATATGAATGCATTGAAACGTCACTTCAAAACCAGAATGACAAGAAAAGCTGCTTTACAGCAATGTCATAACCAAAACTTTATACACGAGTGCCATAAATTCATTTTGCATGAAATATTAAAATTTTGTAAAGATAATCAGGGCCATACATGCAAAAGTTGTATGCCTTCCTGATGTAAATTAAAAAGGAAAACATTCTCATCGTCTATTATCACTAAAACTATATATTATATTAGCAAACATTTAATAAAAGAATACACCAGTGATATACAGTAGAGATCAGAGGACAATTCCACCTGTAAACCCCAGCAAATAAAAGACTTTTCAAAAAGCAAAATCATCAATCAATCAATACGGGAAAGTAGTAAAGGAAGCATTCATCGAATGCGCAGCGAGTTTTATGACATGTGCTCAGTGGAGGTCGAACGACCGTATCTCGGGAACCCGGCGGCCTACGAAACGGCTCTCTAGTTACACGGGGCGCGGAGATACGCCCCCGGGAAGCACCGCGAACACGGTCGGACCGCTCCATCTCCCGAACCGGAGCCGAAGCTGCCCGAGCCCTTTCTAACGAGCCCGGCCTCACGTCTCTAGCCCACCGGGAACATGAAAAGTGCCCACGGTGCAGCCGGAGGGGGAGACAGCCTGTCAGTGGTGCTGACGGCATCGACTTTTTAGTTTTTCCGCCTATCTTCATTCATCGGCCTCGACGCTCACCTTAGCACTCTTCCAATCCGGGGCCCCTCACTCCCTTCGGCCTAACCCTAACTACACTGACGCCCCCACCTCCAGGGAAAAAAGCAAAATCATCAATCAATCAATACAGGAGAGTAGTAAAGGAAGCATTCATCGAATGCGCAGCGAGTTTTATGACATGTGCGATCGCCGATGTGAACACCGGTGAAATGTAATTTCATCTCTTCGCATATTAAGCGTTTCATAATTTCAAAAGGTCTAACGATAATATGACGTGTAGCTTTATAAATGTACTTACTGCGAGAATCTCTTTATCCCGAATGCTGCTTTTTCAGCTTCCTTGTTTGTGAAAAGCTCATTTTACTTTTGGTTTCATCTTCGGATTAATTCTATGGAGGACAAAACATGCAAAAATAATAAATAAATAAATACATAAATAAATGTAATAAGAAAATAAATTAAGGAATAAATGTCTTGATAAAACAAATATAATTCGTTTTTAATTAAAGCTATTCCTGAATTAATTTTTGTAGACCTTTTTTCCTTTATTTATTATTTTCTCTTTTTAGTTTCATTCTTTAAAACTTTTTTTATTCTTTTCATTTTTTTTACATTTACTTATTCCCACTTGTATTTATTTCCATATTTAAATATTCCCATATGTATTTATTTTTATATTTATTCTTCCATCTCTGTCTCTTGTATGATAATGATGTGGGCGGGTCCTGCTCGCCATTGGCTTATCATAGATTGAGGCGTGTGCTCGATTACTCTTGACTTGTTTTGATGTGACGTCAGGTCATATATCGCGTAAACTAACTATTTGTGGGGCTAAAAACACAAGAGCTTTATTTTAGTTGGTTATACTACAATCACCAAATAAATGTGGAGCTGTTTCTTCAACAAATCCACAAAATGAGCAAGTTTCATAAATGATATGATTTAACCTTGTCCTTTTCTTTTTTTCTCTCTGTATATAACTTCATATTTTGATGTCCGCAAATCCATAATATTGTTTTCTGTTGTTATGATTGTTCATTGAAAAAGATACAAGCATGCTTCATTTCCCTGATTGTTTATGTATGTATGTATGTATGTATGCATGCATATATAATTTCTGCAATAAAATAAATCTATAGCTGATGCTTCACATGTATCTAGAGAGTTGCGCGACATGCGAATGAAGTCGATAACCACACATCAAATAACTGTTTCATTTAGAGTAGAGGTGCTTATTGATGTTTTAGGAGAGCTGTATGCTGGCATGTCGAAGCACATCCTGGATTGTTAAACTGAAAAACGTTTTCCTGCATATTCTAAATCTGCTCTAGTCAGAGGCAAAAGGACCGCCTCCCTCATTTACATGTTGCACACAGAAAAGTAAAAATAAATACATGTATAAATAAATATATATGGGAATATATAAATATGGAAATAAATATATGTGGGAATAAATAAATATAAAAAATAAATGAACACATAAAAAAAACAATGCAAATTTAGGAATAAATGTAATTAAAAACGAATTATATTTGTTTTATCAAGACATTTATTCCTTTATTTATTTTTTTCAGCATTTAAGAAGTAAAAACGTGAACAAATGAAAATGGTGAGATTATTGTTTAGTCGAAATTATTTAGGCAAATACATTTTCAACAGAAAAGCACTTCTCTAAATCTTCGAATATATTTGAGTAATGTATGCCCATCATTATGAGAATATGAAATGTAAGAATAAAATGTAAAGCTTTTGTTTGCTCACTGGAGGTTGTGAAACATTATACTTTGTGAAACTTGTTTGGAACAATATGTCTTTTGATCAATCTCAGTAAGTTCACTCTAGGACTTCTAGAAAGTACTACTGTAAAGTAGATTATGTACCACCCACACAATTCTGTGAGAACAGGACATGGACCTCTGCATTGCATAAACCACAATACAAACAATCATTCAAATGTGCACACAGTCATTTTTGCCCTCTTTAAAAATGTTTTACTCCTATAGAAATACATTATAATTTTGAAACATATGTATAAAATCATGCACACTCACATGACATGAAGGTTCCTGTCATATTAGTAACTTTATTAAATATTTCTTCTTTTCAATATTTAGCCAGAGCTCCCCCAGCTGAGTCTGGTTTCTCCAAAAGTGCTTTTTTCTCTCCATTATCTAACATCTTATTGCCTTATGCTTTCTCACTTAAAGCCTGGAGACAAAACCATTTTAACAATATTTCTCTGTCTGATGGGCATGAGCACTGTTTAGAAAAGAGACTGGAGACTAAGACGAGACAAAGTCACCTCTGAGTTGCTTAAAGTTCTCACTTGTGCCTTAAGAAAAAAGAAAAAGGGGAAAGGTGTTAATAAAATGATAATCAGCCATTGTACTTTTGATTTGTGTGAATGTAAATAAAACACAGTTGTTATGGAGCTCCTAGAGTTTATTTAACCTGGAAATTGCAGCGAATCCTGGAATGAGGCATGTAAACATGTAGTTATTGTAATGTTCATTCTATGAGACCAGGTTGAATATTATGCTGCTTTGCTATGTGTATTCCTGGTTGGGCTGTAATTGTTTAAGTATATTGTCTTGTTTGAACTGGAGGCAGTTGAGTAAACACCAATCAGCCACAACATTAAAACCAATTGCCTAATATCGTGTAGGTCCCCCTCGTGCCGCCAAAACAATGCCAACCCGCATCTGTTCTACATCTGACTACATGATGCAATATCGCAGCATCAGGACCCCCACCAGCCGACTACATGACAGCTTCTTCCCCCAAGCAGTCAGACTGTTGAACACTTGATCTATCAGGATCAATAATTAGCACTGCACTTTATTAATCTATAATCTCACACTGGACTGTCAACATATTCTCCTCAATATACTACTTCATATATATATATATATATATATATATATATATATATATATATATATATATATATTTCATATACTCCTTACTTATTGTATTGCATATTGTGTATTCTATATTGTGTTCTATATTGTGTGTATTGTATATTATTATTGTGTTGTGTAAGTATGTGTACATTTGATATGTAAATTTTGTTGTGTAATTATGTTGTTTATTGTAATTGGTACTGCTGTGTTGCTCGGAACTGCACACAAGACTTTCACCTACTGTTGCACTTGTGTACATGGTAGTGTGACAATAAAGTGATTTGATTTGATTTGATTTGATCTCAGAATAGCACTCAAACCTGTCCATCTGGCACCAAAAATCATGCCACGGTCTAAATCACTGAGATAAAAATATTCCCCATTCTGATGGTTGATGTGAACATTAACTGAAGCTCCTGACCCATATCTGCATGATTTTATGCACTGCACTGCTGCCACATGTTTACCATTGCGTATATTTATATATATATATATATATATATATATATATATATATATATATATATATATATATATATATATATATATATATATATATATTACCTGACTGCCAATCCTCGTTTCCAGTGAGTGTTTTGCATAAATGTGGCATAAATGTTAGGCCACTATAATGTCATCCAGATTTTCATAGTGTCTTATCACTGTCAGTGACCTTATAGCACATTATATAAATGGATTATTAAATTATGCAGTATTTGGTACTAAACGTACAGTCTCACAACTGATCCCACTCATGATACACTTATCAGATAAGTAAATACATGATTGTGCACTGTAAAATGTTGTCAATATATGTAAATAAAAACTCTTTAAGTACAACATGATTCAGCACATGTGGGTAACAAACAGTTGTCAGGTGAGATCTGTGTGTGATATTAATAATTCGCTTGAACACACTTGTGAATGCAGTTTGAAAGTGAAAGTGATTCCAACACTACACATTCCCTAATCCAGCAGACCTGATTCAGTTCACCAGTACATTGCTTCCACACCTGAAATGGATATTTAAGATATGGTAGACTACACATCCACAATGCAGTGTTGGGGTCTTCCAGGAATATGGTGAGGAAAGACTAAAATCATTGTGCATGAGCGTCCTCTACTGCCTGATAATAGTAATGTAATATTTTCTCAGGCTTGTGAAACTAACCGATCACAGTTCGGGTGAATTCAATTGAACACAATTTACATTTTTAAATTGTGCAAACACTTGATTTCTGTGGAGGACTGCATATGTGTGTGCACATGAAAATAATATAAATGGGTTTATTTTCAGCAGTGAATCATTGGATTTTGAATGTGCATCTGTCATTAATGCATTTAGACCTCAATCGCACACATTGTTCCGTTCATGCTAAATTCCTGCATCAAAAACTGCATCAAGGAACCATATGCAAACATTAGGGGAACGTTCTGTGTTTGCTGGGAATGTGTATGGAGGATTTAAAATAAATTATGAGCTGAAGTATTCAGATAATGCCATTATTGTTGAAAAACTAGTAAAAATAAATGAGCATAGACAAGAATAATAAGAGTAACTCCTATTTAGTGAATTTGAAGTTTAAAATGTATAATTGCCAGTTATATGGCCTACTACTTTAATTTTATATATTAAAAAAAAGAATTTAAATGTAAGAATACACACAAAGATTTTCTGATCGTATGTGTTTACCTGACACACATGAGAATTGTATATACTGTAATTCTTTTCACAGATCAGACATTTAACAACCTGAAACAGAAAACTCAATGAACAACTGTAACGTTGCAGACAAAACAGGCAGAAACGATGATAAAGTTAAGATGAACCCATGTGCAGTTTATTTCTTCAAACATGAAACCAGAATCCCGAACTATAAATGTGAAAGGAAACAAAAACAAGAAACCATAGACCCAACTAAACTAGACTTGATAGAACTTGACTATGGTTACGACTAAGACTAAAGCAAAACAAAACAAAACCACGAGGTTACAAGTACTCTGACTTGATATTCAACACATTCTCACACCCCAACTCGTCACATATGGACGCAAGGGCAGGACCCCTTGGCGTCACTTATTGACGCACTGCATATGTGACGAGTTGGGGTGTGAGAATGCGTTGGTTGGGCAGATTGATGAACAGATCACTGGCAATGAGTGTGCCAAATTAAGCTAATTTCTTTTGGGCTGCCATAAGATCTATAACTATTGCCAGCTTACAGCTTTTGGTGCTTGCTCCTGATTAATACAATATCATTGAAAGTTGCTGAGACAGGTTAAGTATTTTAATCTCCAAAAACAAAAAATATTTTCCAGTCTCGCTGACTAATCTTACTCGTCAGTGTTGTCTTCAGTTCTACAATCATCAAAGTTCCTCCTGAGAGAGCTGGATCTGAGTAACAATGACCTGCAGGATTCAGGAGTTAATAGGAGTTATGCTCCCTGATGCACTGAAGAAGAGTGCAAATTGTAGACTAGAGATACTGAGGTAAGTCTTTAACACTAGAAGTGCCGAGCATGCGGTAATTTGACCGTTCTGCTTTAAGAAAAAATTATTCTTTGCACTCGATCAAATTCCAGGGCCCTACTTTCTTGACTTTTCCTAGATATTTGATTTTTATCGCACAGTGCGCTTAAATTTTTTAAATCGCACCAGGACAAGCTATTTTTTTATTTAAAGGTATTTGCTTCTAATTCTGCGAATTGATGGCCGCGCCATATTTATACTGTTCAAGGCTGCAATTCTCTTTTCTCCAAGCAGATGGAGCAGGGGCTGTAGCACACACACACACACACACACACACACACACACACACACACACACACACACACACACACACACACACACACACACACACACACACACACACACACACACACACACACACACACACACACATGTTGTGTTTCCATGTTTTATGGGGACTTTCCATAGACATAATGGTTTTTATACTGTACAAACTTTATATTCTATCCCCTAAACCTAACACTACCCCTAAACCTAACCCTCACAGAAAACTTTATGCATTTATACATTTTCAAAAAACATAATTTAGTATGATTTATAAGCTGTTTTCCTCATGGGGACCGACAAAATGTCCCCACAAGGACAAAAATTTCGGGTTTTACTATCCTTATGGGGACATTTGGTCCCCACAAAGTGATAAATACACGCTCACACACACACACACACACACACACACACATACATATATATATATATATACATTGAAAATATAGAGAGTAGGTCTATATATTCAAATAAAAACAAATCTTAGGATAAAATAACTTCTAAAAATATGACCAATATGTATTTCAACGCATTGTAAAAACCTTGGACATGTATGAAACACATATATCATACCTGTCAAGTATCCTGTTTTGGCCGGGAAAGTCCCGTATTTTACCCTTCTTTCCCGCCGTCCTCTCGTATTAGTATTTTCCCGTAAATCTCCCGTATTTTAACCTGCGTTATTAAAAACTGCGACTTTAGCATCTCACACAGGGGAAGGAATGATGTATGTCAGCACGAAATCTGCCAAGCACAAGCGCGGGCTAGAGGCACAAAAACGTATCGGTTACCTAACGTAACCTCGGTTCTCTCTAGATGAGGGAACGAGTATTGCGTAAGCTAGCTTACGCTACGGGAAAGATTCATCTTTTCTGAGATATTGAAGCCAAAAAATGATCCTTAATTTTTGTATCCATTGTCAACGCAGTGCGGCAGCTGCAGACCTTGAGCCGGGCTAGCTAGCGAGGCTCATAGGTTGCTCTGTGGCAACTGCTGCAGCCTATAGACGAGCTTGGGCGAACTCGCATCCAATGAGAGGCGTCCAGCGCTCACTGCATCAAAGCCCGCCAAAATGGGTGTGACTAGAGTGCATATAAGCGTAGTTCAGTAGGCTGGAACCCTGGTTTTCATTGACTGAAGCGAAAAGTCGCTGCGTGGCGCGAGCACGGCCGACTTACGTAATACTCGTTCCCTCATCTAGAGAGAACCGAGGTTACGTTAGGTAACCGATACGTTCTCTTACGAGAGGTTCTCTCGTATTGCATAAGCTAGCTTACGCTACGGGAACCCATTGTCAACGCCGTGCGCTCAAGCATCCACTGTATGAGCCCCAGGGAATTAAGGGGGGACCCGGGGAGCCCTTATGAGTGGGGAAATAATATTTGGCCGGCAAGAATGCGGGTCATTGATTGTGTAATACATAAGCACATAGTGGGAAGGGAGCGACAGAGCGGCGGTGCCGGTCTGTGTGGAATGTGTCCCATCAGTGCAGCTCACCAGGGGAGCTGTAGCGTATTAAACCGCTAGTAGTTTTGCCTGCAGAGCGGGCACTTCCATATTGTAAAATCTGACAAAGGTGGAGGGAAGTCCATCCCGCTGCCACACATATGTCGTGAATGGAAATCCAGCTGGACCATGCCCACGAGGATGCCATGCCTCTAGTGGAGTGAGCCCTAATGCCCAACGGGCATGGCAGATCTTTTGACGCGTATGCAGCAGCAATAGCGTCCACTATCCATCTAGATAGTGTCTGTTTCGATGGCGAGACCTTTGGTGCGCCCTCGAGCGAAACGAAAGCTGCTCAGAGCGTCTGAAAGCGGCGAGCGCGCAGTATACAATCTCAGTGCTCTGACCGGGCAAAGGAGATTGGCGTCGCGTTCGCTATCCGGTGCTGGCAGCGCCGATAGGAAATTACCTGTGCTCTGAAAGGAGTACCGATCACCTTAGGAACATAGCCGTGTCTAGGCTTTAAAATGACCTTGGAGTCACTTGGTCCAAACTCAAGACACGCAGCGCTGACAGACAGCGCGTGAAGGTCTCCCACACGTTTGACTGATGACAGGGCAGTCAGAAAAGCGGTTTTGAGTGAAAGGTATTTCAAATCCACGGATTGAAGTGGTTCGAAAGGGGGCTTTCATAGTTTCGAGAACTATAGAAAGATCCCAGATAGGAACTCGATGAGGGGCGCGGGGTTCATCCTTCTAGCTCCCCTGAGGAAGCGGATGACCAGCTCGTTTTTACCCCATGACTGGCCGTGCAGGGGTTCAGCGAACGCCGCAACGGCCGCCACTACACTTTGAGCGTGGATGGGGATCTGCCCTTATCCAGCAGCTCTTGTAGAAATACGAGCAGCTGACGACACCCCACATGTCCGCGGGTCCAGGTCTCTGTCGGTGCACCATTTTGAGAACACAGACCATTTTGACGCATAGAGTCTTCTCGTGGAATGGGCTCTAGCGTGTATGATGGTGTTTATTACTCCTTCTGGCAGAGCGACGGGTAGTCGTTGATCACCCACGCATGCAGCGCCCAGCGATCTGGGTGGGGATGCCAGACTGTGCCGCGAGCTTGAGAGAGGAGATCTGCTCTCACTGGGATGGGCCACGGCGCTGTCAGTGACAGCTGCGTAAGCTCCGGGAACCATGTCTGATTCTCCCAACGCGGGGCTATGAGAAGCACAGAGTGACGCGTTTCCCTGATCCTCTGCATTACCTGTGGCAATAGCGAGATGGGAGGGAAGGCGTAAAGCGGGCGTCTGGGCCAGTCCTGGGCCAGCGCGTCCTCACTTTTCGAGAAAAATATTGGGCAGTGAGAGTTCTCTTTGGGCGCTAAAGAGGTCTATCTCTGCTCTGCCGAATAGGTGCCATAACGTCTGGACTGTTTGAGCGTGCAGGGACCATTCCCTGGGGAATATTGTCTCTGGACAGTCTGTCCGGGCCGTCGTTCAGGTGGCCTGGCACGTGTGTCGCCCTCAGCGAGCGCAGGTGGCACTGGGACCAACTCAGTATGCGTTTTGTCAGATGGAAGAGGTTCCTGGATCTGACACCGCCCTGGCGGTTTAGGTAGGATACCACAGATCTGTTGTCCGAACGGACCAGGGCGTGGTGACCCTGAATGACCGGAGAAGCGCATGGCGTGCTCGACCGCTATCATTTCCAGACAATTTATGTGAAGGAGCTTTTCCTGAACTGACCATAGGCCGAAAACCGGAGAGCCCTCGCGGGCCGCGCCCCAACCCATGTTGGGCGGCGTCTGTCGAGATGACTTTTCGGCGAGATACAGCTCCCATTGTCACTCCCGCTGATACCATTCGGCCACTGTCCAGGGCTGCAGAGCTGATATGCAGGTCTGAGTCACCTTGATGGGCTGGCGGCCTGTGGCCCAAGCCCGGCGAGACGCTGGTGTTTAGCCAATGCTGAAGCGGGCGCATGTGCAGTAAACCCAGCTGAAGAACTGCTGCGGCTGAGGCCATGTAACCTAGCACTCTCTGGAATTTCTTCAGAGGCGTGAGGCTGTTCATCTGAAAAGATGCGGCTAGTCGCTGAACACGGCGTCTGGCGCTGTGTAGATAAGCGAGCCGTCATTGCCACGGAGTCTAGTTCTATTCCCAGGAAGGAAATGGTCTGACTGGGCTGTAGTGAGCTCTTGGTCCAATTGACTGCAAGACCCAAACTGTTCAGATGGCTGAGGAGAACTGCTCTGTGAGACAGAAGCTCCATATGTGACTGAGCCATAATCAGCCAGTCGTCCAAATAGTTCAGAATTCGCAAACCCTGACTCCGCAGGGAGTGCGGCGCCGCATCCATGCACGTCGTGAAAGTACGGGTGCTAAGGACAGGCCGAACGGAAGGACGGTGTATTGATAAACCTGGCCGTCGGCTGAATCTCAAGAATGGCCTGTGACGGGGATTTATCTGAATCTGAAAGTATGCATCTTTCAGATCGAGAGAAATAAACCAGTCCCCTGGCGCACATGCGCGAGGAGTTTCCTGATTGTAAGCATTTTGAGCGGTCGTTTTGCAAGCACCTTGTTCAAAACCCTGAGATCTAATATGGGTCTGAGGCCGCCGTCTTTCTTGGGAACAAGAAAATAACGGCTGTAAAGCCCGACTACGCTCAGAGAGGGTGGCACTTTTTCTATGGCCCTTTTGCACAGAAGGCTTGCTATTTCTGAACGAAGCATGCACGCTGCTTCCGTGTTCACAGTGGTTTCGAGCCGGCTCTGAAGCGAGGGGCGGCGATCGAACTGTAGCAAATAGCCCTGTTGTATTGTGCTTAACACCCACTTGGATATCCCTGGAATAGCTTCCCACGCTTTGAAGCGTAACGCTAGAGGGTGAATGGCCAATTCGCTCTGATTGCCGCACACAGAGCTGAACAAAATGTGTGAGCGCGTTTAGTGTGTTCATGCATGATTGCTCGCAGACAGCATGAACAGGCTGTTTTGTGAGTGACTTCCCGATTGGAATGAATGGGGAAAGAGTCACATCTGTTACGTGATGCGCAAGCATAGTCATGGGCACGGAACTTACACACAGAGGAATGGTTGCTGGCCGTGTAACAGAGCGGGCAGAGAATGGGCGCGTGCACGCATTTGTGGGCGCATTTATTGACTCTAGCGCTCGAGCGGTTCGTAACCGCTTTATGTGAGCGTGCTCTGGTGGGGACACGAGACATGCAGTGCTTGTGTGCAGAAGTGAACACTGGATTGTGGGCACATTTTCTACACATAGGGCTGGTCGTGTGACAGAGCAGGCAGAGAATGGGCGCGCGCACGCATTTGTGGGCGCCTTCATTGACTCTGATGCTCGAGCGGTTCATAACCGCTTTATGAGAGCGTGCTCTGATAGGGGCACGGGATGTGTTATGCTTGTGTGTAGGGGCGAACACTGGGTTGTGGGCACTTTTTCTACACATAAGACATGTTTGCTCTTTACAAGATTTATTTGGTTCGCCGTGAAACGGCGTTTGAGTGCAGAGCAAGCGGGCAGTGTCACCGGCTTGTTGGCTGCTAAATTCACCACTGTAGTAGCCTGAGAGAAGGGGACTGACAGGGGCAAAGCTTTGACGGTGGTCCGGCCGCGGCGGGACTGAGCCGTCGTTTGTTCAACAAAGTTAGGAAGACTTCGGTTGCTCTGGTTTCAGCGTTACCTTAAATCGAGGCCAGCGGGGCGGCGGTCTGCGGCGGCTGTCTGAGCGCGATCGAGGCGGCCGCCCTGTCGACGCTGAGAAGTCTGAGTTTGTTGAACTGGGCGCTGTGAAGAGGCTCGTGCAGGAGGCTGATCACGTGAGCGGCCTGCAGATGCCAGCAGAGCGGTGCGTTGAGGAACGTGGAGCGCTCTGCTTCTCCCATGTCGGCTAGTGTTAGCCATAAGTGTCTCTCGGTCACAGTCAGCGAGGCCATGCACTTCCCTAGAGCTTGGGCTGCAGCTTTGGTAGCCGAAGGGCGCAGGTCTGTCGCGCCGTAGATCAGTAACAGCCTCTGGGTGCCTGCCTTTCTCATCCCACTCCCGAAGAAGGTCTGCTTGTAGGATCTGTAAAACGGCCATTGAGTGCAGAGCAGATGCGGCTTGGCCGGCGGCGGAATAGGCGCGGCCAACATAGGCGGAAGTCGCTCTGCAGGCCTTAGATGGGAGCACAGGCTTGGAACGCCATCTCGCGGAGGGCGGACAAAGGTGTGCTGCTACCGAGTCCTCGACCGGGGGGATGGAGGAGTAGCCTCTCTCAGTGGCGCCGTCCACCGACGCGAGAGAGGTGGAGACGTGGGAACGGGTCCGGGCTGAAAAAGGAGCGTTCCACGACTTTGCAAGCTCCGTATGTAATTCCGGCAGGAAGGGAGCGGCCCGGGCCGCGGGTGTAGAGCGGCGATGGCTTTGAAGAAAGCAGCCGTCGAGTCTGTTGGGTGCCTGCTCAGGGGGCGGTGACCACTCCAGCCTGAGGCGGTCGACAGCCTGTGTGAGGAGGCGTGTTAACTCCCCTTTGACTCCGGCGCGGGTCCTGCTGGATTCCTGGGCCGAGGAGGAGGCTTGGGAGCCTGTCCACTCCTCGCTGTCCGAAGCCATGATGGAACAGCGGCCCTTATCCTCCGCCTCGTCATCCGAGATGGCAGCAGTGCGGCCGCTCGGCGGCAACTGCGCGTCGCGGGGGTGCGGGGAGGGTGAAAGCGATGCTCGAGGGAGAGGCTCCGGCGAGGCAGTCGCTTCAACCACAGTTTCCGGCAGCCTTTGTGAGCGGCGCTTCTTCCTGCGTGGCTGAGGGTAAGGCGGCGCAGCGGTTTCTGCTTTGACTGCTTCGAGTCGAGCCCGCAGGGTCGACATCGGTAGCTCCTCGCAGAAATCGCATCCGCCCTCAGTGAGGGCAAGCTCTGCGTGCCCCAGTCCCAGGCAGAGAGCGCAGATGATGTGGCGGTCTCCTGTGCTGAGAAGGGCGCGACATGAGGCGCAAGTGGAGCGAGGCATCTTGAAAAAGATGCTCGTACTCTTTTGTGAATAGTTCATGAGAACTAGCTTGCTGAATAAAAGGATACGTCGTCGGATGGTGTAGCTCGCAGGATAGCTGAAGGTGGCTGAGACGGCCGGCTTCTTCTAGCGCTGTCCACGCTTGCTAGATGCCCCTCGAACGGCGACGCGGCTTCCAGGTCAGCGATCGCGGAGAGCTTAGCTGAAGAGATGAAAATCAGGGTTCCAGCCTCACGAACTACGCTTATATGCACTCTAGTCACGCCCATTTTGGCGGGCTTTGATCAGTGAGCGCGGACGCCTCTCATTGGATCGCGAGTTCGCCCAAGCTCGTCTATAGGCTGCAGCAGTTGCCACAGAGCAACCTATGAGCTCGCTAGCTAGCCCGCTCAAGGTCTGCAGCTGCCGCACTGCGTTGACAATGGATACAAAAATTAAGGATAATTTTTTGGCTTCAATATCTCAGAAAAGATGAATCTTTCCCGTAGCGTAAGCTAGCTTACGCAATACGAGAGAACCTCTCGTAAGAGAACATGCCCAGGCAATGTCAGCATTCGTGACGAGAAATACCACCAAGGCAGACCAGGTCACACGTGCAGAGGTAAAAATGGCAAAGTTGTGCACCAAAAACAACATTCCTTCCTCCTTCCACGACGACTTCAACAAGTGTGTAGCTGACATGTTCCCGGACTCTGCTATTGCACGAAAATACTCAACAGGAAAAACTAAGGCTACTCAAATCATCATAGGTAAGTTAGCTAGCCATATAGCTACCTAACTTTCTTACTGCTGGGCTACTGTACATTTGCTAAAACGGTATAAAATGGGTTTGAAATGTGTTTGAATATTCTAACATTTGAGCATTATCCCATTGCATGTATGTTGTAGGCTAACTTACTAGCTAATTACTGGACACTCAACAGGTGCCATAGCAGCAGAACTAGAGGACGAGTTGGCCAAAACATGCCGATCTCAGCCCTTTTCACTGATGTGCGACGAATCGAACAACAGAAAAACAGACAAAGAATTCGTCATCCTGACTAGACTCTATGATGAGGCCACTCTGCAGGTCGCTACAAGATTCCTGGAGATGCCTATATGCAATGTAGGAAATGCAGAAAATCTGTATGAAAAGCTTAGTGAAGCATTAAGGTAAGGGGAACTGCACTGTGTTGTTGACATGTTTAGTAGATTGCATTTAATTACAACCTTACATTTTGTCTGAGACGTTTTGTGGCATTTTTTCCTGTTTCCAATAGAAAAAGAGGCATCCCATGGGATAACCTTATCGCCTTTAACTCTGATAATGCGAGTGTTATGAAAGGCCACCATAACTCAGTCATCAGCAGACTGAAGACCAGCCAGCCCCACGTCCAGGACCTTGGCTGCATCTGCCACCTGGTACAGCTGGCCACTGGCTGTGGCATCAGAGCAGCCCAGGTACCAGTGGAAGACATCCTGGTGGGGATATACACCCGCTTTGATAAAAGGTAGATGCATACATATAGGCCTGGTATTTCTCTTGCCTAATGTTGTGTGTGTTACAATGTAACAACATTGCATGTGGCTAACTCATGAACAAGGTAGCCTAGTAGGCCTGCAGTTCATATACTTTACACACACACTCACTCACACACACACACACACACACACACACACACACACACACACACACACACACACACACACACACACACACACTCACTCACTCACAATTCCAACCACTAACAGAGTAATTTTCTATCTCTCAGTGCAAAAAGATGTGAAGTCTACAGTTTGTAGACTTCACTGATTCAGACCACCTGAAGCTCCTCAGGTACTGCAGCACCAGATGGCTGAGTCTGTTAACCTGCATCCACAGAGTGCTGAACCAGTGGGATGCACTACAGGTAGGATGGTAACTCCACTCAGCAGATATCTACACAGTTTACTATGCTATATTTCCATTTTAACCATGTATTGCCACCCTGTATCTCTATGTACTGTAGGCCTACTTTAACAGTCATGAAGAGGTGGAGAGGAGTGTTAAAGTGCGTGATCTGGCAAGCCATCTGCGTGATCCAATCGTGAAGACCTACTTCCTGTTCCTTAAGCCTTTATCTGAATTTAACTTTGCCTTCCAGGTGGGTGTCAATGATATTGAATGAATGAGTGAATAATAGTATATAATTAAATGTTTGTGCTTATTGTAGCATTCTTATTTCACTGTTATTTTGTTGTGACCATTGATATTATCTGCAGTCAGAGGGAGTACAAATTCACAGACTTGAGGAGGAGATGTGCAGGCTGATGAAGAGGATCCTGGGCTACCTCATACCAGGCCAGGGCAATCGTGGGTGTACGAGATGGACATCAGTTGGCTGATGAAGACCTCTTTATCGGAGCAGACACAAAGAAATTCATGAGAAGCGCTGAGCTCCCTGTGTCAGCCGAGAAGAAAATCTTTCAGTGAGTATATTACCCAGTAGTTTTATTATGATATCATCTTTTGACAGTATGAGAGTATAGGCTGTAGTGTGCCTAAAAATATTGCCACTAATGCATTTTTTCACTCTTATGCTGTTGTAGAACTTTGAGAAGCTTCTATGAGGCAGTTCTTAAGAAGATGTTCTCCTCCTTTCCCTCGACCATCCACTCCTGAGGGACCTGAAAATGCTGGACCCTGCAGCTCGTCTTAACATAACTCCAGGGACAGGTAGATTATAGAAACAGTTTCCAATAGGCTTTATGCCCAGCTCCACTACTTACCATAGTAACCACCCTAGCAATGGTCAGACACACTTGGATTAATCAGTTTGTCCAATAATGTAAGAAAGGAAATAAGGAGCTGGCTTAAGTTCAGGAAGTAGTGCAGCTGTGCATAAAGCCTATTGATGTTAGGCAAGGCAAGGCAATTTTATTTGTATAGCCCATTTTTACAAACAATTTGTCTCAAAGGGCTTTACATCGCATCATAACAACATCCCCTGGGGAGAGTTCCCCATTGATAACCAAACAAATAACTGGCACAGTATACTTGATACTTGTTTAGATCTGCAATGTTCAGTCAAACACTTGTTTTACTTTACAGTGGAAAGGCGAGGGGCCCTGTTCCCTCAGTTGAGGCTGAAAGAGGATAAGATGAGAGAGGAATTCACAGACTATCAGGTGACAGATAGTAAGCAACTCCCCCAAGAAGACAGAATCGACAGATTCTGGGGCCTGGTAGGAAAGGACATGAGGTTCAGTGAGCTGCCAAAACTTATGAAGGCTTTACTATGCATTCCCCATAGCAATGCAAGTTCAGAAAGGGTGTTTAGCATGGTACGAAAGATTGTTACAGAGAATAGGATGACTTTAGACAACAGAACTGTTTGCGCTCTACTCTCATGTAAAATTAACCACTCTGGCCCAGCCCCCAAATACACTTCTTCCAAAACAGTCTTAAAGAATACAAAGTCTGAACAAATTTGTACAATAACTCACTAAATGTGTAAAGAAATGTTATGTGAAATGAAAAGAAAAACTGTAAAAGAAAAGAAATATGAAATGAAAAGAATGTGTGGAATGAAAATAAAATGTAAATGTAAAGACAATGTTAAATGAACAGAAAATATGCAAATAAGCCTTTAAATAAATGCTCTTCATATATACCCTTTTGTGTTTTCATTTAGGCTATAACACCTGTCTTAAAATGTAAGGGATACTGGAGTGGTTGGGGTGGTGGGACTGCTCGCGGTGGGCGCCGGAAAATTTCCGTTATTTTCAAATCCAAAACTCGACAGGTATGATATAAGTACAGTAATCAATTATTTTAACACTCCCATTATAAAGCTTGTAAGAGCCAGGATCCAGAAATGGAGGGAGTGACTGTCGGTTTGGACTCAATGAAAAGTCCTGGAATCTTTACTGTTGTGATACGATTTACTCTGCCTGGCATAATAATAAGAGTACAAAAATTCCTTCCCCTTTATCTCCCTCTAACAGAGTCGGAGTGTATCTGGACTGGGCGGCTGGCACCCTGTCCTTCTATAGAGTATCAGATACTCACACACTCACACACTTACACACATTCAACACTACATTTATTGAGACTCTGTATGCTGGATTTGGGCTTTATTGTGATTCCTCAGTGTCTCTGTGTCAGATTAAACAACCTCAGGTGATGGACAGTTTGTAAAATAGTACGATTACCTCTTTATACGTGACACCAATGACTCCACTGTGAGTGTTGCCACATTTTGGACCCAATAATTAGTGCAAATAATTCCAAGCACATGCAGGATTCAGGAGTGAAATGCACTGAAGAATACAAACTGTACACTGGAGATACTGAGGTATTTAAAAACATGATGGAAGTCAAATGTATTGCTTGACTTTTGAAATGGTGAAAACAAGGTTAAAAGTGTTGCTGCTAAAAATGACACTTTTTTTAAAATATTTTTTTTTATTTCAGTTGTAGTCATTATGCCAATGCGTCTGCCTCTTACATAACCAGAACCATATATTTTTTTTCATTGAACTAATGATTTAACTATTAGTATTAAACCTCAAATCATTTAGCTATGACTAATGGAACTTGTCAAACATTCATATAAGTGAGGAATTTCTATTTATTTTGAATTTAAACTGCATTATTGAATAATGATGACAAAATTAACCTAGCAATAGCAGTCGGGGGTGGTGTTGAGGATGTTCTTTTTTACACTGCGTTGTTGTGATATTCTCAGTTGACTTTTAGTTTGTGTGCTTTTATTTTGACATTTCCTGTTAAGTTCCTGTTTCCTAGTCTTGTCATTTCCTGTTTTCCCTTCTTGTTCATGTGTCTGGTTTTCATTGGTTCATTGTTTGATTACTTTGATTCAGTTCTAGTTTGTCATTTGGTTTTAATTAATTGTCTTGTTATCTTGTTTTAGAGTTCTATTTGTTTATTGGCCTTTGTTACCCATGTCTTGTGTATTTAAACCCTCATGTTTGCCATTGACATTTGTCAGGTATTGTACATGTAACCTTGTTGTCAAGCCAAAGTTTAGTCCAGTCAGTGTACATGTACTTTGTAGTTTTTTTCAAGTCTAGTCTAGTCCAACGCATTCTCACACCCCAACTCGTCACATATGGACGCAAGGGCAGGACCCCTTGGCGTCACTTATTGACGCACTGGGTATACCTTTGGCGTCGTTTTTCGACTTGCAGGGTAGTCCGATAAACTTCTATATTTTTTAAACATAAAACAACAGTTGGAGGGCCAGATAAAGATGATCTATTATACTAGCCCTGGCATAGATCATTTATTGTAGCCTATTCCTTATTATTTTTATTTATTTCAGTCTCGACTCTCGACCCATCCGCTATCCAAGACGTCAAATTTCAACGCTACAGTCTCCGAAGTCTATCGGACTACCCTGCACGTCGAAAAACGATGCCAAAGGTATACCCAGTGCATCAATAAGTGATGCCAAGGGGTCCTGCCCTTGCGTCCATATGTGACGAGTTGGGGTGTGAGAATGTGTTGGCCCAACTTTTGGGTCTCAAACTCCAAACCTCTAGCACCAACATAATTTGCAATTTTGACTTTTTAACAACTAATACATTTTAATGCGTATGGCCTACACACATAAATCTTAGATGATAGGTTGAAAAGTTAATGACAAATCAAATGTATAGATGCTGTGTGCTGAAATTTGCAACAGCATTATCTTAGCAATGCTTCTGTCAGAAAGTTGAGAGATTGAGTCCTGTATTGAACCAGGATGTGAAGAAATTAGAAAAGATCAAATAAAGACTGTTCTTACTAAAGGCATCGCTGGAATTGGAAAAACAGTCTCTGTGCAGAAGTTCATTCTGGACTGGGCCGAGGGAAAAGCCAATCTGGATGTAGATTTCATGTTTGTGCTTCCATTTCGAGAGCTGAACTTGATTAAAGATGAGCAGTACGGTCTTCACAAACTTCTGCTGGACTTTCATCCTGAACTTCATGATCTGGACTCAAAGATTTATAATGAGTGTAAAGTTGTGTTCATCTTTGACGGTCTGGATGAAAGCAGAATTCCTCTGATGTCTTCAGATAGTGAGAAAGTTTCTGATGTGACTGAGACTTCATCAGTGGGTGTGTTGATGTCAAACCTCATCAAAGGAGATCTGCTTCCCTCTGCTCTCATCTGGATCACCTCCAGACCAGCAGAGAAGCGATTGTGAAACTTGCTGATCTTACTTGCAGCTGATTTCTATGTGTTTAACTACTTTGTAAAAAACAGTTCAGAGGCTCTGAACTATTTTAAAATACTTTTAATTTACATTAAGGAGTAGTAGACAAAGCCCTTCAGAGTAAGAATGGACACCAGGATCTAAATATACCAATCATGATTTTAGGCTTAATTTAAATGTTAAGCATTATAACTGTATTATTACTTAAGACCATTAAGTCAGCTTAACTTGGGCTCAGCAAGAAGCTAGATGCATGACCTTATGCATGTAAGCGTTTAAATATGTCATTGCAGTAGATTTGAGTGTCTTGTAAGTTTTGAGTTCTGGCTGTTTTCTCCATGTGTAAAATCTCATGTTCTTCATTCACCCCTTCACTCTCTCCCTCTATGATGTTGAGCTGTGTGTAAATCATGTGCCATGTATCATAAAAAAATTCTGGATTCAAGAATTGGTTTTAATTTGAGAAAACTCAAATACAATCAGGCTTCAATGGTAATACAAAGGGTTAAATGGTATCAAGACTCTCCTTACCAACTTTCTCTATCAATTCAGAATTTGATCCCGAGGTTATGATTAGTTCATGTCCACGTTCACATGAATGAAGCAAACAGCCAATCACATGCAAGGTGAGAGTCAGCCAGATTTAATTATCCGCTGAATAGGTTTATGAAAATTATGATAAATTCTAATAATTTAAACAGTTCAATTTAAACTCATCAAAACAACACAAGAGGAAGTTAAAAAAATATGATCAAATCACATTTACACAACACAATGAAACTATGACTATGAAATCTTGAATCATTATAACACATTAACTCAGCACAGAAGATCACGAGTAAATGATAAAGAATGTAAAATCAATTTACACTGTAAGAAACACTGCTGCTGGAGCACGAAATACATCTGAACGTGATGAAAATATTAAAATAGATAACAAATTGATGTGAAAGTAACTTTATATAGGTCCACAACAAGAACATTCAGGCTTGTAATTTTAAATGTTTAATATCTTGATTTGAAATATTTAAACTTTGAAATTAAAAACTTTAGTATTTATTGAAATTACTATCTTAATATTTAATACTATTAGACATTAATACACTATTGAAAAAAATACTGAATACTTATTTATTCATTCTTTGTAGCAGCATAATACACAATAAAGACATATTTAGTGTGCTAGAGTGCTTGTACTGATGTATTGTATGTTCATGGCATCTGTGCCAGCACATCCTAATAAGAATGGGTTTGGGTGGCATTCACACTTCTCTGATATATCTACAGTATACTGTGGAGTCATTCAGTTTTTATATTTGAAAGTAATATGATCATTAATAATTTTGTATGAATATCTTTATATATTTATTTTAGGTTTATTTATTTATACATATTTTATAGCCAGTGTGGGGAAATTATTGGGGGGAAAATTAAGTGTCTTTAAACAAATGAAAGACATTTAAACAATTTCTTGCAATAAATAATGATCAAAATATAAATTTATAAAAACTGTCGTGTTGAAGTGCACTTTAAATTGGAGTGAGAGACACTGGGTTGAGTGACTATCACTTTGCTCACAGCAGAATCGGGATGAGATCTCTGGAACATAACCTGCCCCGGAGCAGGTTAGCCGATTAGCGTATTTTACTATGGCGAGAAACCCCAATGAAAGACTATGCACTTTACTGGTACCCGAATTCAGAGTTTGCTTAAACGAAGTTTAAAATGATCTTGCTAGCTGCTTAATCCCGGTTTGTAACATAGGCTACTGTTCAGGAGGGTTCGATTCTCTTTTTTCAGTTTTTACAGTGTTTCTTATGAAGACCAGAACAAATAAACAGTCCACCAGCAATCATCACGGCACCATCCAGTGTTTGTTGATTCCTGGACTACAGAAAATGTCTCACATCTAGAGCAAAGTCTGAAATGATCCAGTCTAACAGACAGCATCTAGAGTTTATCTAATTTATTGACAGTAACAAAAGCACATTTGTGAACTTAAACATGTCGTGGAATATCGCAATGAATCTCTCTAAGTTGTAAGAAAACTCTCGGAGTCTTGAGTTCCAGATGCCAAAGTTGTAGTTTATTGAACACCAACAAACATGAGACCGGCCAGCTGTCCGTTCTAACATTATCCTCATAAGTTCTCAATTCTATACCTTTTTGCTATCTTTTACCCACTATCTCTGACCAATGGGATTATTGCCCTTGTCTCTCTCCCTCGCCACCAATATGTTTTATCTCCTTCATTAATTAAATATTGGTGGAAAATCCCCCGCTTATCTATTAAAAAAAACATACATCAGCTGGTAACTTCACATTATCATTTGATTAATGAAAGAAAATGCAAGCTCCACAGATTTTTAGCTCATCAAGACAAAACATCATGGCAGAAAAACCCCAGCTGCAAAGATAACATACATTCAGTTTACAATACACCATTCATATAATAAATGTTTAAAAGTATAAGAGATAAGTGATATCGTCAAGGTTACATGCCAGAACACTGCTGACCAACAGAAACACATTTTGTCTTTGAAGAAATACATATTTTGTTTTTGTTAGCTCATACACCTGTTTTTCAAGGTTATATGCCATTCTTTGTGTTCTCTGCAGCATCAACACTTTTAGTAACCTCACATGCTCTCTCCTGGGTCACACAAAGGCCTGGAAACTCATATAAGTATTTTGATATATAAAAACATACTAGAATATTGAAAAATATACTATATATTCCCACCTCTGAGACTTAAAAGTCTCACACTCTATTTCCTCAAACCAGAGTGCAGTCACACAAGCTAGCCTGTCCCATTTCATCATGTAGCCAAAGTAGGCTACTCAGTCCACTATCCAATGCCATCTTTATGGGGCTGCACTCTGCAGAACTTGGGACCAAACCTCTCCATCCACACTTAACTAGGAAGGAGTAAAAGATCCCAGTCCTTTAGCTAGCACTGTTCCTGGGAGTGGGTAACAAAATCAACTCATTTGTAATATGCATGTGCATGCAAATGTGAAGCCTTGCGTGATGTAGAGTACAATTGATTATTCATTATGTAGAAGATATATATATATATATGCTTAACAAAACACTAGTAAAAGTAACATAGCAATATTCATCCTTCGTTGCCAGAGGAACTCACAGACAATTCCGGTAGCCTGGAGCGCTATCTGGTGGTGTGTTGGAGCAGACGATGGGTTTTTAAACCACCAGTTGAGTCTATTTGCTCTTGCAGCCAAGCACTGAGGTGCTCGTCGCTCCTTTCTTCACATATGTTCCTCACATGTCTTCTCTTGGCAATTGTTTCACATCCATATTTTGCTTAAACATAATCATCAGCAACACTACTTCTACTTGATTGGGTACACTGAGTGTAATTGGGGAATATGTCAAAAATAACAAACAAAACACCCTCTAACTCCTTTCTTGAGTTGCTACCTATTTTGTTATGTAAAATAAAAGTACAATAGTCATGCTATCTCCCTTACTATCAAAAACATGAGAAAAGTGTAAAATAAAATTTCCCTTAAAAATAAAATTCCCCCAGTGTTGTTTCTTGATTGCTTCTCAGTAAATCTCATCAAGTTCATCCAATCCTAGCCCAATGGTATATTGTCTGGTTGCTACACTTGTTTGCGTTGGCATCATTGATACGGTTACCATTTGCTTAGCCTCCGTTCTAGTCATAATTGATCTCAGAATGGGTATAATACAACATAACAATAATGCAAATAAGGTCAGTCCCATAACTACTATTATACCTATTTTCATTAGCCCCAACTTCCATGAACCAAAAAGATCATCAAACCATTGCCCAAACAGCTGATCTCTCCCTGCATTAGATTTAACTTCCTTTCTCAGGTCATGCAGTTTTTTCATTGCCTGGGTAAAAGTTCCTTCTGGGGATGTATTATTTGGTATATATGTACAGCAATCTGCTCCTAATATAACACATACTCCTCCTTTATCTGCTAATAACCAATTCAGTGCTTGAAGATTTTGCCATGCCATTTTACTAGTGGCTGCTAATTGGTCTCCTAATGCCTAGTTATGTTCGCAGTAAAATGCTGTCCTAATGTCGCTGTTGCATATTGCGGTCCACTAAACCTAATCACATTATCAAAAAAACATTTCATCATCTAAATGCCATATTACTGCGCAATTGCCCTTAAATTGTCCTACATTCGTTTTTCCTTTAGTTTTGTTAAATCATTCATACTCCAGTTGACGATTTATTTGATATGATAATGGGCTTTCTTTTTTCTCATTATCCACATGTACGTCTAATTTTCTGCATTCATCTCCCCACCCTATCATCTTATAATATTTATCATATTCCGGATGACCCAAGAATGCCAAACATTCTACTGGGCAGAACAATGTTCTCCCTGTTTTACCACAATTTTTTGGCATAATACTCATCACAATGCTTATAATCATACTGATTATACGACTACTACCAATTTTTTCAATGGAGTGGGCGAGCACATTACACAGTTTGTCATTTTTGCTTGCTTAGCTGTATATCTGGCCCATTTATACCAGTCATTTTGATTTGCATATTGTAATAGTTCCTCTGTTCCTGCTGACTCTATGGGTTCCATATCATTTTCTAAATTTATTGGCTTTTTCAGTCTTTGGGTGATTATTTTGACAGGTGTCTTTTGAGGCGGATTCTTCGGTTTGTTCTGCTTAGCCAAATTGCTTATCCAGATTCTTTGCTTTTCGGGTTCACCTTTGTTTAGTGATCCAGGCGTTCGCTTCTTTCTGATTTCTCGTGCTATTTTATCTAGTCTCTGCTCATTCGGGGTAATAATATTGAAGGTCTGGAAATTCATCATACCATGGTCATCGTGATGGTCTCTCGCCTGGGGAGTCTGGGCCTTCCTCGATCGCCTGTCTGGTAGGCCCTGTATGGGAGGCAATACCTGTCCCAAATATGTTAGTAACAGCATCATCCTCACTAGTACCTCCTTGAGCTTCCATTCCTTTCTCCATGTCCCACAACGCTTCATTGAATGACTGCGTTTGTTGGCCTGCTACAGTTGTTTCTTTATCTGTTTCAGCAGGATGATAACTTTCTTCTTGTCTTTCTCCTTCTTCACCTTCCTGGTCCTGTTCTTCTGTGACATGTACTTCCGTCTCACTTTCTATGCTTTCCTGCTCTACTGCGGCACTTCAATCCCTTTTTCTGCCACAGCGTGCTCTTCCCCTACTTTCGCTTGGCCTTCTACTTCCTCTTCTCTTTCCTCAGATTCTGTAGCCGGTTCCTGCTGATCTTCTTCTTCCTCGGGTTCTTAGTTTTGTGCTTGCTGCTCTTCTTTGTCTGAATCTTGCCTCGTATTCATCGTTGGGAAGTCCATATTCATAGTTTCTTCAATACAGTCCGTCAAGTGCTCTGTACTTTCTGAATTCACTTTCTGGATTATTTAGTTTCAGGTTAGCTTCATTGGAAAGGCCAACCAAGATCTCCAAGGCTGATTGTAGGGAACCCACTCTGCAGTATGCTTTCATAGAATTGTTCATCTGGGGATCCTGGTCCTTCTTGGGACGTTTCTCTGGTAGGCCCCGTCATTGGGGGCAACACTTGTCCCAAGTATGTCAGTAATAACATCCATATTAATATGTCTTTCTTATTCATTGGTATTGTAGGCCGCAATTGTTTTCCACCTTCTCTCCTTCAGCGGGTCATCCTGTCCTAACTTGCTTCAATGATGGCAACAGTATTACTATTTCATTTTATATGCATAAAGAACACTGTAATCACCTCATATGGTTACATGTTTTATATTAACTAACAATCATTACTTTCTGCATTCATTTGATTAATATATTAAATGATTTCCCTTATTAGAGTCATTTGCTACACACACATTTGTTGCATCTCATTTCTAGCACTAAATAACACATGGTCCTCTGCCTCCTCCAGGCAGGAGCCAGGCATAGCCTGACTTTGTTCCAATTAAAAACATTAGATCATCCCATATCTATACACAACATTTTTCATGGTCATTCACAGAAAGGGTCATTCACAAAAGGCTATAATTCTCCACAGAGGAGGTAAACTACCACAGGTGTTCCTTATCTTAAAACTCCCTACTCATTCACTTATCACATACATTTCATTTCCTCCTGTTTCCCAAGGACTCTCAATGTCTGAATCACATTAATTAATTTTCCCTGCAAGCTAAGCTGTTTTTCATAGTTTCAGACTATATCAGAGTAATTCAGAGTATTAAATCAATAAAAGAATTATCAAATATATCACATATCATTGGAGGAATCAATTTCCTCCCAGTTTGGTCTTTCTGTTGCATTGGGCCATTTACATTGATCAGTACTTCATCTGGTTTTTTTACATAATTATTTAATCAATGGTAACACACAATATAATATTATTCCCCTCTCAAGAATTGTTGTTTCAATTATTATACCAATTGTAGCCAACCCTGCACCCTATTTCTTAATTAATTCCATTTATATTGTTACAAACAACAAGACAACAATCTTAATCTTTAGTCACCACCATGTATCTTTTCCATTCTTCATTACTTTTACAATGTATATGATTTCAATTAAAGCATAAGTAAAAGTAATAAATCATCTTCCAGTCTAAATTCATTATCATACAAACATTCTCATGTTTGTTTAATACTTCTATAAATAGTCAAGCACTCCTTTGTCTGCAACGGTTCTCAAAACTTTACCCCCAAAACCAATCTATAAATAATCCTCTACACAGGGTATGATCCCCTGACAACACAGTGACAGAATGCTTAGTATTTAACACTGTGATAAGTTATTTTAGTAAAGTGGTTATTAAAATGCTGTCGGGTTCAGTGGAACTTTCAATTTTTTGGGCAGGTCTCTTCTAGACCTCCCTTTTGATGCTTCTGATCTAAGAGCATTCATCCACTTCCTTAAACCCCTTTCAAACCTTCTTAGTCAGGTCTCCAGGTTGGTGACGCCCCTGCTTTGGTTGCTTAACCTTTTATGCCATTGTCAAGTCTTACCCGTTATTGGGTCGTCACCTCTTGCCACTGGTCTTGATACTGCTCAGTCCTCAATCCTTAATAATTTGGTATCAGTAAACAGATATTTTCTTTTTCAGGGAGTATCACCAGAGAACCGACACAGCCAATGGAACATCCACAAATGCTTAAATATGGAGACAATTCAAAACATGGTTAAATTCAAAAAAGCATTATTAAAAATTCATCAGTCTATTAAAATTGTCCAAAGTAAAAGTAAAATATGCTAAAATTGAACTCATTTATAGATAATTAATTTCCATTCAGGTTTTATTTCTGCTACTTCAGCAAATGTTACACAAAACTATGTATCATGGTGGGGACTAACATCAGATCAGAGCCTCTCACGCTTCTAGGAAGCTTAATTAAAAACATCACCTCAATTCAATAATAGTCTCTAGATAGTTTTTGAACCTACATTTATTCTTTCAGATGAATTTTCAACTTAATCTGTTGTCTTCAATATAAACCCTTAACTTTAGATTGCCCTCTTAATATATAAAATCTTTAATCATTGATGAGGAGAGCTGTTTGAACTCCTTCATATCACTCTATCTAACACTATTGTCAAGGCACATCATTTTACATATAAAAAATAAAATAAAAATAAAATGAAATAAAACAACTTATTGATATTTCTTCAAAATCTGCTCTTGTGTTTCTATTTCAAGCAGACACTTATCAATTTTAGACTGAGAGTAAGGGGGGGGGGGGGGCATTCCTCTCCCTCACACTGTTTCTAATCTCATTACAGCTTCTTCTTTCATTTTATAATCTCACAATAATATATTTAATTTATTCTTCAACAGTAAAAATAGTGATATTTATACTAACTGATTATATTAACTGCTTTCAAACTTTCACATCTCGCACCATTTAAAAACAAAAAAACTACTCTCATCTAACTTTCTTCTGCCCATTCAAACAACAAATCCTTCAAATCTTTAATAAAACAGAACACAATGTCTTTTTCGACATTCTCTATATAATCAATTCAACTTATGTTTAGCCTTCTGTTCATGCAGAGCTTTACATTTACAACACCTATCTTATTATTAATATATTATAATCCCTTTTTTATTATTAAGTAATAATTTATTATTACTACTTTCTCCATTTCTTACACTTTCTCAGGTGAAGGAACTTCCATTCTATCTAATAAAATAATATAAATCAAGTTTTTAAACTAACAGAAAAGTAAAAGTTTAAACATAATAAAGTCTTAAAGACAAACATATCTAAAAACATATCTCTTTTCTTGTGTTTTGAAATAATTGCTCAGTAAGATACACTACGTACTTTTAATTTCTCATGACTCTTACATAATTTTTTTTTATTTTTATCCAAATGTTTCATCATCTTTTAACAGTTATCACTATTATACCTCTAAAATTACACTTTCATGTATTAACTATGGCAAAAATAGTAGTAATAGAAATAGACACTCAATCAGCACTTTGTAGCACACACTAACCTCCTTTTTTTTTTTCTTTATTATGAGGGTACTCTCTGGAAAATTTGGGGGAGTAACCAATCCAATAGGTATCTCTATAACTTTGCCATATGTTTGTAATATTTACTCTTCAAATCAATAAATCAGTGGTTAGCTGCTGGATTTAAATTTAGACCCTCAGAACAATTTAGACACGGGCATTGAACCCATTGATGGCATTCTGGAAAATCATAAAGTGATCGTATAAGACTGAAATCAACTTTTCCAGAGAAATTTGAATCCACATTATAAATGGCAAATCAATAATGATTACCAGCAGTAATGAGCGCAGGAGGATATATCAGATCAATCACATCATTTTCAGTCTTCTTTGTGTCCGGATTTCCTCCTGCAGCATTAGTAACTTATAACAAATCATCTTTCTCAGTCGTCTGCAATGGTGAGAAACTAGTTCCAGAATGAGTTAGTGAAACAACACACATAATAATAACAAATGAAACACAGAATAGACACATGAATATGAACTTATTAACATTCATATATGAGGAAGTTATGATGTTCAATTTAATCTTAACCTTTCTCCATGGGCTTCACCCACCCCAAAGACCAATGTTTAAATGATCCAAATCATTCTTAAATTTATTTTCCTTTCATTTTAGTCTCAAATGCAGCTTCTCAGTGTATCCACGATCAACCAAGACCTATTCTGTTTATACCAAACAAAAAATAAATAAAATAAAAACAAAATATCTATCTATCTGCTATCTATCTTTTTCTAAAGTCGGGGCCCCTTTCTGTCTGTCTGAAGACATCAAGAGAGGCCTGTTTCCCCTCAAAGTCATCCTCAATGCCCTCATCAGACAGTCCCTAACAAAAATAAAAAATCTCTGCCTATCTTTTGTTGGTTGATAAAGTTTACACCGATAACGCTGCACTCACATTTAAATTGTTCTCCAGACATTTTTAAAATCATAGAAAATTCAAAAACAACTTTCTAGTGTTTAATTTAATAATGTTAAAATATTATTCTCTCATAAACTGGACCAGACAGAACATAAACAGACACATGAATGTGAAGTTTTCACATTTAAGGTTTAACTGCATAAGATACTTAATATAATTTTCTTATTAGTTATTTTATCATCATATCATTTGTCCTCTATTGCCATTTGCTTTAATATAACAACACTTCTCTTAAATACAACCTTGGTTTAAAATCCAATAACTTATTTGACTTTAGTTTAGCGCAATACACTCGACTCAAAGCTTTATTGTTTGTCCAGATAATGTGATTTCCCAAATACAATTCAATCACTTTAAAGTTATCACTTTTTTATAATCTAAATATTCTTACTCATCACTTTGATATGAAAAGAGTTATGATCTGACACATGTCCATTCAACAGCTGCTCCCTCTCAGTTTAGTTAATCTTACATCAGGCTTCATTCATGGCATGAAAAGAACAGCCCAAGAATAAACATTGTCCAGTCCGCTAAGGGTTAACTTTTTGATTTCATGCACATTTTTGTTTTAAAGCTATTTGTTTATTTATACTGTATTATATTTATCCTTATACATATACACACACACACACAAACATTTACACAGACATACACATATATTTTTTATCATTGGTTTTCATTCTACAACCAGAATATTTATTAAGTGCCCTCTTTGTTTTTAATCATCAGATCACTTCTGCCTCTTATATTGATGAAAATAGTCTAAATAGATTTTCTTTTATGTAAATTTCATACATACTCCTCATTAGTTATGCAGCAAATGATCAACCTCTCTATCTGGATGAATATTTATAGGGCTCATATAACATACACTTCCATACGCAATCACACTTCAGTCATACTTCCCATACTTTAAAACACAGATTCTCTCACAGACACAGAACCTTTCACACTTTTACAAACACAAGGCCTTTATACATACAGAGCTCTCAAAAAATACTATACTAAAACAAACCTATTACTTCTGCCCCTCCTTTTGCTCTCCTCTTTTTATCCCTCTCTCTCCTTTATTTCCATAAAAAACACTAATTATTTACAGTGGTTTATTGCTATATCTGTTAATTATTTTTATATTAAAACCCATATACTTCCACCCACAGAGGTCACATCCATTTTGGGTCTCTGTTCAAGACAATTTCTACATGGGTGCTAATTATATTTATTTTCTCCTCTCAGTTAGTCTCCTCTCAAATTCAGTAACAGCTTATTTCCACATTATGATTTCTGTTTCATGAGGAAAACTGAGACAAGGAAAAAAAGTCTCTGTTACTGTGCATGCTCACAGCCCTCCCCTTACAGCTCCCATTTCTCGCTCTAGCAGCCCCTCCCCTACAGCTCTTCACAGCACTCAGTCTCTGCTCAGCCCCTCCCCTACAGCTCTTCACAGCACTCAGTCTCTGCTCAGCCCCTCCCCTACAGCTCTTCACAGCACTCAGTCTCTGCTCAGCCCCTCCCCTACAGCTCTTCACAGCACTCAGTCTCTGCTCAGCCCCTCCCCTACAGCTCTTCACAGCACTCAGTCTCTAGCGTACTGTATGAGAGAGAAATGTTACCTGCTGCAATTTCTTTCCATTCAACAAACAGCCATTCTTGTAGGGTCTCTGCTAAATTTACTATTTAATCAGACCCTTCACCAATTCCTTTTTTCTTAGTTAACGATCCTCTGCTCTTTATAATATATATATACTCTGATTCTTTCCAAAAATGATCACTGATCCCCTTTTTGACTCTATCAGTGTATTCTCCAATTCTCTCTCCCATTCTGCAGATCTTCATTGATCTCCAAACTTTACAAAACTCGCTTGTCTCTGCATTTCTCTCTAGTCTTGTTCACTGCAATGGAAAACATTTTGCCTTTTCTTTATCTTTTTCCCAATTATTCTATTTTTTCTCTTCTGAATCTCCCCTTCCCCTCACTCACAGAGCTGTCCGTTCAGCTGACCAGTGAGTGAGAGCAAGGCAGGGAGATATCAGAGAAGCAGGTGCCATTTTGCGTCTTTATACTTTTTCAACAATTGTTTTATTCAATTCACTGTTTCAATTCATTTTCCACTTCTGCTCTCATTTAACATCTCCTCATTGCACCTGATTCTCTTTATTATTCTGCCTCTGCACACAATACATCATCAAGACTGTAATCATGCATTTGAATAAACACAAAAACAGCGCATTTAGTACCGCAAGCACACATGCACCAACAACATAGTTAGTCATGCACATTATTCATTATCTCAAACATGCACATAGTTCAACAATTCCCCGTTTTCTGCACAGTCCGGGTTCCGTCAAACACTTCAATAAATAACTAAATCTAACACCTGGAGGAATTTTACGTGAATTTCAACCACCCGAGTTAGGATTTTCACCTGTACAGGATTTTCTCTGCTACTTCTTGGCCAAACCTTGAATAAATGCACCTAACCGGGAATTTTCACGCGTCGTCACTTCTCGACTCACCTCCAGGCCTAGAGTTGCTTCTCAACTCTCTTTAGTCGCTTCTCGACTCTTTAAATACATTTTAGTCGCTTCTCGACTTTTTAAATATATTTTAGTCACTTCTCGACTTTTTAAATATCTATTAGTCGCTTCTCGACTTTTTAAATAACCTTCAGTCGCTTCTCGACTCTTTAAATATATTTTAGTCGCTTCTCGACTTTTTAAATAACCTTCAGTCGCTTCTCGACTCTTTAAATATATTTTAGTCGCTTCTCGACTTTTTAAATAACCTTCAGTCGCTTCTCGACTCTTTAAATATATTTTAGTCAGCTTCGACTTTTTAAATAACCTTCAGTCGCTTCTCGACTCTTTAAATATATTTTAGTCGCTTCTCGACTTTTTAAATAACCTTCAGTCGCTTCTCGACTTCTTTAAATAACATTCCTTAAATAATCCCACCCCAAATTCTTTGAAATCTGGAACTCATCTCTATTTTAACCAATTAGTTCGAATTATTCTATGTCCGAACTGGCAAAAGTCTTAGGAAGCCACTTACGGGACTCGCTACCACAGATCACACAAAAACACCTTAAGCAAAGATGCTTACCTCAGTTTCTGGCGCCGGTGTTTCTGTGCTGATTCGTGCAAGCCGTCCCACCAGCGACCTCTGCCCCCTTGACCTCAATGCCAGCCCCACGAGTTGAGCCAAAGATATGTCATGGAATATCGCGATGAATCTCTCTAAGTTGTAAGAAAACTCTCGGAGTCTTGAGTTCCAGATGCCAAAGTTGTAGTTTATTGAACACCAACAAACATGAGACCGCCAGCTGTCCGTTCTAACATTATCCTCATAAGTTCTCAATTCTATACCTTTTTGCTATCTTTTACCCACTATCTCTGACCAATGGGATTATTGCCCTTGTCTCTCTCCCTCGCCACCAATATGTTTTATCTCCTTCATTAATTAAATATTGGTGGAAAATCCCCGCTTATCTATTAAAAAAACATACATCAGCTGGTAACTTCACATTATCATTTGATTAATGAAAGAAAATGCAAGCTCCACAGATTTTTAGCTCATCAAGACAAAACATCATGGCAGAAAAACCCCAGCTGCAAAGATAACATACATTCAGTTTACAATACACCATTCATATAATAAATGTTTAAAAGTATAAGAGATAAGTGATATCGTCAAGGTTACATGCCAGAACACTGCTGACCAACAGAAACACATTTTGTCTTTGAAGAAATACATATTTTGTTTTTGTTAGCTCATACACCTGTTTTTCAAGGTTATATGCCATTCTTTGTGTTCTCTGCAGCATCAACACTTTTAGTAACCTCACATGCTCTCTCCTGGGTCACACAAAGGCCTGGAAACTCATATAAGTATTTTGATATATAAAAACATACTAGAATATTGAAAAATATACTATAAACATTAAAACATTATACAGTCATATTCATTATATATTCACATACAGCGTAAATTAATATCTGTGTAAATATCTAAATTCACATCATATATTTATCTAGAACAAATTAATAATAACAACACTGAAACTATTTAAGTTAAGCAATTCAAGTCCTATGAATCAGTAGATCTATCACTACCTAAGATTTTTCCATGTTCATTGTTTGGAATGTTTTAAGTCTGCATGTGATGCAGTTGCACAATGGCATGAAAGTTCATTTTAAATAATGGCTGGGAAACAGCTACATTAACAATTTCTGAAGCACACTTTTTTAATGGTATAGCATTTATCACTTATAAAATCTTTTAAGTCAGTTATCCATTTAAAAGAGTTTACATGAATGTGTCTGTGTTAGATATTTTTCATGATTTTGAGTCTAGTGAATCAAATTCAGTTATTCCTCACCTGACACAGAGACACTGAGTTATCAGGATAAACTCTAAATCCAGCATAGAGGGGTTCAGTGAATGTGGTGTTGAATGTGTATAAGTGTGTGAGTGTGTGTGTGTCAGTGACGCTGTAGAAGGACAAAGTGCCAGCCGACCAGTCCAGATACACTCCGACTCTGTTAAAGGGAGATGATGGAGCTGGAATGGCAATGTTATTATTATTGTGCCAGACATTACAAATTTTACCATTGTCAAACCAGAAGAGACACCAGGACTTTTTGTTGAGTCCAAACCGACAATCAAACCCTTGTTTTCTGTTATTTCCTTTATATGTCACTGCAACATGAGTCCCACCAGTCAGTTCAGCCTCCCAGTAACAGCGTCCAGTCAGAATCTCTCTACACAGAATCTGCTCATAGTACTCAAATCTGTCTGGATGATCAGGATACAACTGCTTTTCTTTGCCCCATGTTACTTTTCTGTTCTCCTCAGACAGTAAGAGGCTAGGGTGTGCTGTGTTTGGATCCAGTGTGAGATCACAGGCATCTGAACAAAAGAAGCTAGATTAAAACTTATGTGGCAAATCATGAGTGTACAATAAAAAAGAGACTTACATTTTTGTAGTCCTGGTGCGATTCTGATGAGTTCATTGTGGTCCACACTAAAAAAAAAATAGATTTGGTAACTTTGTTTTTGTTTAACATAAAATCTCAAAACTTAATTCTATTATTAACCAATATGAAAAGTAAATCTCACATTACTAGTCAACAAATGTACAGTAACAGTGACTATGACAATTTTCTTTGCATTTAAAAAAAAAATTATTGTCACTTAATGTCTTGCATTTTGTCATACTACTGAGATTGTGTATAATTAAATTATGTCTTAAAAGAAAAAAGATGGTGCAGCCCTTTATTGTGAATAAATTACTGCGATATGCGATAATTTCATGCTACGCATCTAAAATATTTCTGTAATTAGCCAATGGCTGGTAAATATTAATATTTCTCTCTCCAGTGATGAGTTGTGCAGTGTCGAATCACCGAAATCCTTTTACTTAATAAAAAGCTGGCGATAAGGAAGCTGGATTCAGGCTCGTCTTTCCCTGCATTCTGTGTCTCATGAGCATGTCGAAAAAAATGCATGTCTCTCATACTTGAACTCTTGTCTCATGAAGCCACACAGCATTACTCAGAACAGCTCTCTTGAGGAATGCATGAACCACATCTAAAGCACCCTGTTCTGCACACCATCTACAGAGGCTCCTGCCAAACACCGGAAAAATCTAAATGCGGTATAAACTTATCAAATATAAACTTTGATAGTGCATACCAAGCACTCCAGTTTCATGCAGGCTTAATGTAATACAGTGACAAAGGAAGAGATGCCCACACGCTATTTCTGTGGAGATGATAAAATGCAAGAAACAGAAGCTCAGAATCTTTCTTAATGAGAAATAAGGTCTTGGTTATTTTGAGAGCCTTAAAATAGTGAGTGAAATTGAATAATTTATGACAGTGACCAAGAGTGACAAAAGAAGAGACCTATATTTTTTTTTTTCTCCCCTTTTTCTACCAATTTGGAATGCCCAATTCCCAATGTGTTCTAAGTCCTCATGGTGACGTAGTGACTGCGCCTCAGTCCGTGTGTCGGAGGATCTAATCTCAGTGGCGCCTGCATCTGAGATCGTCAACCCAGCAAGATCTTATCACGTGAGAGGCTTCACGCCATCCACTGCTGCATCCATGAACAACTCACCATGTGGCCCACCAAGAGCAAACCACATTATAGTGACCACAAGGAGGTTACCCCATGTGACTCTACCCTCCCTAGCAACCGGGCCAATTTGGTTGCTTAGGAGACCTGACTGGAGTTACTCAGCATGCCCTGGATTCAAACTCACGATTCCAGGTGTGATAGTCAACGTCAATACTCAGTGAGCTACCAAGGCCCCCCCCAAGAGAGCTAAATTTTATATATTACAAATATTTTGATTTGTAAAAGCCTGAAAAAAAAAATCACATACCCTTAATTTATTATATGACCTGATTTATGCATGAAGCACACAGTGACAATCTGAATGACAATTAATCGTCATATTTGTGAAATCCCTAAAACAGACAATTAATCAATTGCAATTCTTCATTTGACAATTAATTGTCAGCCAAATTTCATAATCACGACAGCACTATTTTCATTGTTAGGTTCCAACCTTGTGATTATTTTCTGATTTTTTCATTTTTCAATTTCATGACATTATATACATTGATAGAATGTGAAATTTGTGAATTTTTAAAAGCTAAAAAATTATTGAAATGGAAGGCTGAAAAATAAATGTACAATAGTGCAAACTATACTGCGCGAAGATGCCCCTGTCTCAGTTAACTTTATCTTTTTCAGTTGCATTACGCATGCATTTCATTAAAAGTCTGGCGAGTGAAAACAAAGATTTACCAGCCAATGACGATTATTTCTC
This sequence comes from Xyrauchen texanus, assembly GCF_025860055.1. Taxonomy (NCBI): domain Eukaryota; kingdom Metazoa; phylum Chordata; class Actinopteri; order Cypriniformes; family Catostomidae; genus Xyrauchen; species Xyrauchen texanus. The sequence continues at coordinate 1,002,785 of NC_068286.1, read as the reverse complement.
CATTGGCCATCTAAAAGATTACAAGACAAAGTAAAAGAACAAAGCCCAAACTCAGAGGAATTCATATTTCTTCAATGTATTATTCAGCAGGAAGTCCTGTGTAAAACTATGTTGAAGCTAGAACATTTTGTAAAATTGGTTGTAAAATTGTCAACTTTATACAGGGAAAGGGGCTTAACCATCGGCAGTTCATTAAATTATTCAATTACACAGAGACGGTGGATCGTGACATGTTCCATTCAAATGTGTGTTGGCTAAGCCTGGGAAAAGTGTTGCCATGTTGGGGAACTGAGAAGTGAGATAGTTATGTTCCTTGGTACGGTTGTTAAAGCTGATGACGTCTCCGAGTAACAAGACACATTCTAGCTGGACCACCTGGGGTGGAGCCTCCACTCTCCGCTGAGCGTGACCTGTCTAACTCCAGACTGAGAAAAGAGATTATCTGAAGCAGAGAGAGCTTTATCTTTTCCCAGTTGACCTGAAGCCCTAGCGGCTAAGGTGTGCGAGCACCTGGTCCCTGTGGGCTATAGTAACTCTTGAGAGTGTGCGAGGATGAGACAGTCACCTGCCCAGCGTGCCGGGGCGGGTAGTTCGTGGGGTTTTACCCGGCAAACAGAGCCTGCTGCCATCCCCAAATTGCCTCCATCACCAGCCGGGTCGCCCTCATTCCCGTGGGAAGAAGGAGCGACGCAGGGGTGGCTGGAGTGGCATTCGTTTTGAGAAACGAAAGCCGTGACCGCAACGTTGCCATGGTCATGTTCTCACAATAAGAACATGAACCATCCACAAATGCCGCCTCAGTGTGATCATGACCCAGGCACACGAGGCAGCATCTGTGACTGTCAGATCTGGAGAGATATCTACCGCATCAGGAACTACACAGGGGTGGAAAGGCATCTTTATAAAGACACATCCTGAAAAGGTCGTTCAACACACGCTTGTGTATATGCTCTTTTACCAGAAAATAACTCTTTTAGAGAAATTAAACTTTCAGAGGAAACACTCTTTTAGGAAAGCACTGTCGAAGCGCCCAGGGGCAGAAGCTGAGGAGAAAGCCACTGGAATGCACTGTAAAATCCAACAGCAGCTCTCTTGCAGAGATGAGTGAAGCAGTCATTGTCACAGCTCACTGAACACTCACCGCTCGGCTCGAAAAATAATTCTGACAGACAATGGCTCGCCTGCTCCCTTTATACCCATATGTCCGGGGCGGAGCATGCAAATATCGACACAACGTCGAGTGAGTAACAGAAGGGGAACAAAGTTTACAAACATTAGAAAGCATGCCCAAAGGGTGCTTGTTTTATTTAGGTCTACTTATGTGTGTGACCAAACCCTCTCAGTCATGAACTACAACTCGATGTCTCACACTAGATTATACATGAGAATTGTTCCTGAACCCTCTGGGGTCAATGGACACGCCGGCGCGTCTATCTGGATATTTTCGTCATTACAGCGGAAACAACTAAAAAAAACTCCATCATTTTGGGGCATACAGATACATGTAAGATATCATTAGAGACTATAAAGGGTCTACTTTTATTTGTGTACACTCACAAAACCTTGTATTGTATTTGTAAACTAAAGAAAATAAAAAGGGTGAGCTGTCAGCATTCTCTGTGTTCACGAGCATATTTCTGAAACACTTCACAAAAATGAACTGAAACTGTGAATACTTCTCACACAAACATGAAACATATGTCTAAAGCTTAAGATTTCTACTTTTAAATAAAACAAAGTGATGTGCAGTTTTTCCTTGCTCAGCTAATTATCCCTAATGTGATCACACCCACGGGCAGAGGGCGCTATTCATACGCTAATGTGCTGAGGCGATCAAGGCAAATGGTAAACGCCCCCGACTGTGAATTAAAAAGTATCAAGTTCATTCACTTTTCTGCTCATCGGACTCTGATGAACTTTGCATTTTGAAGAGTGACTTTGTACTCAGCCGAGGATACAATTTCAGATGTGCAAGTCATTTAGTTTTACTTACATTAGTTGACATGATATTTTATAATATATATAAACATGATATAAACATGTACATATTTTACTAGTGGGACTGTTTCCAGACAGGATTCAGAGTATTGAAATTTGAAATATGACTCCTAATAAGCAAGTTTTAGTTACATGTAAATGTTGTTTCGGCTAAAGCAGGTATTTAAATTGTATGCTGTATGATATAAATATGATATGTAATATGATATAAAAATAATATTAATGTTTAGATTATATTTTAACTAGTGTTTATGTTGCCTCATTATCATCAACAAAGCTATGATTTTCACACATAATGTTTCATGCACATAAACGGAATGTACCATGCCATATTTTGGCACAACATACTTGAGTTTGTTCAATTTGCAGTTTGTGTCATTGAGTCTCTCAGTGAGCAGTTTGACTCCAGATTCTCCTGAGTGATTGTAGCTCAGATCCAGCTCTATCAGGTGTGAAGGGTTTGATCTCAGAGCTGAAGCCATATAACAACAGCCGACCTCTGTCACCATACAGCCTGATAATCTACAAAAACACCCAACCACAACAACAATGTAGATTATACATAAAGCCCTCCATTCACAAATACTTCAGAACTAACCATTGATCTTTACTGACAAAAGAATCTGCACTTTTCAATATTAAACGTATGCCCCATTCTTTCAATTTTATTCCTGTTATAATTTATGCAATTTATATTATACAGCTTTATCCACAGAAGGGTTTGTTTTAACAACCTACAGTCCCTAGAAGTCAAACAGAGGGCAAATATGTGATTCTGAATCAACTATGTTTTATCTATGTTATTTTAAACCTCAGTATATCCAGTGTACAGTTTGTACACTTGAGTCCATCAGAGATCAGCTTCACTCCTGAATCCTGTAGGTCATTGTTACTCAGGTCTAGCTCTTTCAGAGGGGAGTTTAATGATTGTAGCGCTGCAGCCACAATTTCACAGTGCTGACCAGTGAGATTACAATCCGTAACACTGAAAGAGAGAAAAACACAAGTTTTTGTATGTTTTGTGGACAACTTTAACAGGTTATTAAGGTCCACGTTGGTGATTCTCATTCAACCATTATGAAGCCATACACAATTTCTCTCAACAGTCTGAACTTTTCCCATACTATGAGTGTTAACCTAGACCAGCTTGATTGACCTAAATGTCAATAAGTCAAATTGAGACAATGCAAAAATGGCAATATTCATCAACAATTAGGGGTGAAGCAAATATTTAATCTACTGATTAAAATACTGCCGATTCAAATGCATGAACTGAATCCTAAAGTAGAACTTGAAGTATTTTTAAAAAGCTCAGATTAATTAAATAAAAATGTATTAAATTAGCTTACATTAAAAATGTGTAGAGATTAAAATAAGTGCAAACTTCTGCTGCATTATCCACTAAATTGAGCCAGTTGGCATAAGGACATGAAAGAGCTCCAATCCAAGGTCACAACCAGAGCATTTGAGCAGAGCGGAGCAGTGATAATTCCACCTGAGCGGAGAATGCCTTTTTTGAAGATTTCACTAGTCACAAGTTTTTCAGATGGCAAGGAAGCAGGTCGCTGTGTTTGCTCAGTAGAGCCTCTGATATGGCACGTAATAGACAATCGTTGAGGTAATTCAAAATGGGCACGCCATTCATTTCACATTTTTATTTTTTGGCAAAACATTCTTTATTGAAGTGTGACCCATAGAAAAAACATTGTGACATACATCCCATTCCCCACAAACTGCTGTAGGGGAGAGGGGAGAAACACTGTCTATATTGAAACGAGCCCTCTTCAGCACCGGGCTGAGAAGATCCGAGGGCTCTTGTTTCCTCTTCTTTTTTTATTTGAACAAAATATGAGAATACAACAACATAAATACAGGACAAACAAAACAAAAACAAACAAAACATGTTTTTCATGTGATTATGTGAAGTGTAATTGTGAGGTTGTGTTGTGCGTGTTTACATCTCTATTGAGTATGTATATATATATATATAAGGCAAGCTGTGGAATAAAGAGTAGAGGAAAAAAATAAAACTACAAAAATAAAATTAAAAAATAAATAAAGGGAGGAGGCATACCGAGGAGATACGGGAAAGGGCCACCATTCTGGGGGAATCAGAGTAGGATAGTATGGCAGGACAGTAGGGCACCCCCAGCCAGGACCCAGCACTCTGATGCATCTTCACCAATCGAGGCCAGCATGCATGTGGCTGGCAGGTCACCTTCAAACCCCACCGGGGAGGGCCAACCCACTGGACAATCTCTTTCAAAAACCTCTCCTAAACCCCACAGGGGGAGCCAGCCCACTGAGGAGTCAGTGTAGTCAATATCCTGCTGTCCGAATCATGAGCACTGATCCACCACACAGTCCCCTCCAAGAACCCTCCCAAACCCTGTGGGTTTTGCTTCCTCTTCATGCGACTGGGCTCATCAGAAATGCTTCTACTGCTTGGGGGGATTTTTTTACAGCCCTAAGTGGCACTAGACAGCGAGGGTAGATGTTTTGACTGACCATTGACCGTAAGTACAGCGGGAGTGTGCTGGTTAAGAGGAAGCACAGCTTTTCTTTCAAAGAATGTGCTTTATCGCTTGCGACTGCTTTTGAACCACAATGAAGCACTCTGCAAAGTCTTCTACGGTGTTGCTGAAAAGGCCACCGGGTGACACCGAGTGTCCAGAAGCTGCTTTTTGGAATCGCTCATATCTGTCAGTGTCAGCCAGATGTGCTAATCTAAGACCACCAGGCTGCTTATCCTTATCCCAATGGCTTGGGTGGTCTCTTTTGTGGCTTGAAGTACCAGATTGGTAGTGGTGTGGAGATAAAAAGTCCAGAATCAGGGCCTTGCTCATCCAAACTCTTTTGGAGTTTCTTTGACTTCTAACTGCAGGCTCTTATAGTACAGGCTGACTGAGTTATCCTGTACATGTCTCGCAGAGGAGATTTGTCTGCTAAGAAGTGTTTATCGATGGCTGAAGTGTAGAGGGTTTCAAAGATGAGATGTCCTCGCCCTGAAGGAAGAAATTGGTGTTTGCGAACCCGCTTGTGTAGGCCAAATGCACACCTAAAGGGCCGGGGCTTAAAGAAAAATTGTACAAGGGCTTCAACCAGGTCATCGAGGAAGGAATCCCCAAGTGTATTGCAATATTGAGTAAACTGAGTTGAAAGGGAATCCTGTGTTCGTGTCCCTCGCCTTTCAGCTAATGAGGCTTCCGCCACTCCCACCAGTGTGTGATTTCCATGCCTTGCCTCACGAGCCAACGCTCACCACCCACCACACACTCTCCCTTCTTACCAGCACAAGCTCAATATGGCATCAGTCATCTACTTCCTTCTCCCACTCTCTTAAGTGTAAATAAAGTGCACGTTGGGAATGTTCAAGCAGCTAATGGTTTTGTGTCTTGCTAAGCCCTGTGACTGTAGACAAATTACTTTCCAGCTATAACTTATACAACTTTAAAGACTGACCTATCATGAGCTCTAATGTTTTTACTAGATAGTATATGCTCCTATTGAAATCCTTAGTCTGCATTGTTTCAGCTTTAGTTTTAAAGAGGTGTTTATTGTGGAATTCCTGGTGAAGAACTAAACTACACTACCCATGATCCTGAAGAGAAATTAACCACCAGAGAATCACTGGCATCAAACCCACCACACAAGCTCTGCAGCAACCGGCCTATCCCATAACACCCTGAAAATAATGTAATCCATTCGGTCTTCCATAAAATCTTAAGATATTTGGAATATTATTTAACTTCAACAACTTGGAAACAAGATTTATATTTTTCCATTGCTTTAAATTAAATTATATAATTTGCGCTGCTTCTTGAAATTGTAGTTCATTCCTGGTTCAAAGACGTTATTTACACAGTCTTTGTATTTTTCCAATTTCCAAATACTCCTTTACTTCAAATCAAAGGTTGTAATATTGCGATTTAATTCTGAGCTGGTTGGTTTGGTTCATGGCTCTGTTATGAAGGAGTTTATGAAATGCCTTTGGAAAAAATGAATGGGAAAATACTTCCAGAACCAAGATGGAATAAGAAAAAGTAGACAGGCACTGATGTGCTCTCAGACTACACAATGTTCACATTACAAATATTTGGAAAACAGTAATACAGGATATTTTTGTACAAATATGACATGCAAATAATCATTACTGCTGCAGTCAATTCAATTGAGAATTAATAAATTGACCTGAAAAAGACTCTCCAATCATTATTTCTATGCAATCTGACTCAGCTAGAGTATTTTATCAGCTAGAGTATTTTATCAAAGAGGAATGTAGGGAAACTGCAGTCTCCAGTAAGTGATTAGTAATATTAACAGCACATATGAATTGCGGTTCTAATATTTCATAATGAATTACTCACAGAGCTTTTCTGCAGTTCGTCACAGCTGGTATCAGTCTTCTTCTACCCTCCTCTGATGTGTTGTATTTCTTCAGATCCAGCTCATCCAGCACCTCCTCTGACATCTGAAGCATGTATGCGATTGCTGAACAATGAGCAGGAGAGAGTTTATTCTCTGAGTGTTTGTCGGATTTCAGAAACTCCTGAATCTCTCTGCACAGAGTCTGATCTTTCATCTCCAGCAGACAGAGGAACAGATTGATGGATCTTTCAGCTGAAAGTCCAAGTCCACTTCTGATTTTGTCTTTGATGTACTGTGAGGTTTTCTTGATGCTCTCTGAGCTGTTCTCTATGTGTGTCAATAGATCCTGTAAGAGTCTCTGATTGGATTCCAGTGAGATACCAAGCAGGAATCGCAGCAAAAGATCCAGGTGTCCATTTTCACTCTGAAGGGCTTTATCTACTACGTCCCTATGAAGACCATGCACTTGATCCACAAACTGCAATGTGTCAACATTTTTGACAACATAATGATAAAAAACATAGAAAGCCGCCAGAAACTCCTGAAAGCTGAGATGTATGAAGCAGTAGACTTTCCTCTGATGAATCACAGATTCTGCCTTAAAGATCTCAGTGCAGATCCCAGAATACACTGAGGCATCAGTGACATCTATGCTGCTCTCTCTCAGCTCCTCCTCATAGAACATGACATTGCCCTTCATCAGCTGTTTGAAAGCCAGTTCAGCAAATTTCACAATCACTTCTCTGTTGGACTGCAGGAGTTTCTCTGTATCTCTCTCTTCATACTTCTGATTCCTCACATTGATCTGAATGAGCAGGAAGTGGATGTACATTTCAGTCAGAGTTTGAGGGATTTCTGCACTGTCATCTTGTTTCAGGATGTTTTGAAGCACAGTGGATGAGATCCAACAGAAGACTGGTATGTGGCACATGATGTGGAGGCTTCTTGCTCTTCTAATGTGTGAGATGATTCTGCTGGCTTGATGCTCATCACTGATTCTCTTCCTGAAATATTCCTCCTTCTGAGGGTCATTGAATCCCTGAATTTCTGTCACACGCTTGAAGTATTTGGAGGGGATCTGATTGGCTCCTGCTGGTCTGGAGGTGATCCAGATGAAAGCAGAGGGAAGGAGATCTCCTTTGATGAGGTTTGACATCAACACACCCACTGTTGAAGTCTCAGTCACATCAGAAACTTTCTCACTATCTGAAAACATCAGTGGAATTCTGCTTTCATCCAGACCGTCAAAGATAAACACAACTTTACACTCATTGTAAATCTTTGAGTCCAGATCATGAAGTTCAGGATTAAAGTCCAGCAGAAGTTTGAGAAGACTGTACTGCTCATCTTTAATTAAGTTCAGCTCTCGAAATGGAAGCACAAACATGAAATCTACATCCTGATTAGCTTTTCCCTCTGCCCAGTCCAGAATGAACTTCTGCACAGAGACTGTTTTTCCAATTCCAGCGATGCCTTTGGTAAGAACAGTCTTTATTTTGACTTTTCTCTTCTCCTCAAATCCTGGTTCAGGTAAGGGTTTAAAGATGTAATTGCAGTAGATTGGAGTGTCTTGTAAGTGTTGAGTTCTGGCTGTTTTCTCCATGTGTAAAACCTCATGTTCTTCATTCACCCCTTCACTCTCTCTCTCTATGATGTAGAGCTGTGTGTAAATCCTGTTCAGGAGCGTTTGATTCTCTTGTAGTTTGAATCCCTCAAATAAGCTCTCATACTTGTTCTTCATGCTGGTTTTGTGTTGGTCTTTGACTCTCTGAAGAACATCAACTACTGGTTGATGAGAATCCTGCTGCAGGTCTTCAGTCTCCTCCAACTGTGTATATGTCAGCTGGGCAGATTCAGTGTTTTGCTGCCTGATTTTGTTTTCGAAAATAAAATGGGACAAAATGCAACATAAAAGACAATAATGATAACAAGACTTTCAAATTAAATAAAGTTCAATGTGATTTCCATTTAGTTTATCATATAATTGAACTCAATGGCTAAATGTTACTACTAACAAAGGGTCAGTCACTGTGAAACATTACCCTTCATTTTGTGATGGAGCAGAGTCATCAGTCTTCATAGACAGACAGGTAAGTTCTGGTGAAGCTGCTTTTTTCTGTAGGATTGAAAATGAACAAAGAAATTAATTCTGTGTTACAACCCTTATTCCTTTGTGAAAAAGACTTGCATTCCAAGTCAAGCAAAGTGTGTCAAGCAAAGAGTGCCTATTGACTGAGGTCTTTGTATATTGGGGGTCTGCAAATGGTCACAACATGAATACAATGGGATAAAACTGGTCTGCTGAATGTTAAGTTTAAATGTATCTGGTCTGTTTGTGGACACATGTTCAAGGAGAGGATAAAACAAGATTGGAACTTGTTCTCTGTGTCTTTTCTCATCTTCGGCTCTTCTCACTGGGCTCTGCTCTGGGGTGATTGTGTTTTAGGCCCAAAAGCCAGACTCTAACTCTCAATGGCATCTCTCTTTCTATCTTTTCTTTCTCTTTCTAGCCTCCATTCACTTTCACTCAGGTAATATGCATACTGGAGTGGTGGTGGCATAGTGGGCTAAAGCACATAACTGTTAATCAAAAGGATGCTGGTTCAATCCCCACAGCCACCACAGTTGTGTCCTTGAGCAAGGCACTTAACTCCAATTGTCCCTGTAATAAGTGCACTTTGGATAAAAGCTGCCTGCCAAATGCATAAATGTAAATGTAAATATTTCATTCATCCAATTTGTACCTATTATACTAAATTGTAACCAACTTATGTAAATTGTTTTCTCCCCTTTTTCTCCCCAATTTGGAATACCCAATTCCCAATGCTCTCTTAGTCCTCGTGGTGGCATAGTGACTCGCCTAAATCCGGGTGGCGGAAGACCAATCTCAGTTTCCTCCACGTCCTGACACCGTCAACCTGTGCATTTTATCATGTGGCTTGTTGAGTAAGTTACCACAGAGACATGTGTGTGGAGGCTTCACGCACAATTAGCCAATTAGCTTCTGATAGGAGATGTACTGAATTGGAGGAGTTCCTTTGGATGTATTTTAAGGCCTACCTTCAAACTCAGTGCCTCTTTACTTGACATCATGGAAAAATCTAAAGAAATCAGCCAAGACCTCAGAAATAAAATTGTGGACAACAACAAGTCTGGTTCATCTTTGGAAGCAATTTCCAAATGCCTGAAGGCAACACATTACTCTGTAAAAACAATAGTATGCAAGTATAAACACCATGGCACTATTATACCACTCAGGAAGGAGAGGCATTCTGTCTCCTAAAGATGAATGTAGTTTGGTGCAAAAGTACAAATCAATCCTAGAACAACAGCAAAGGAACTTGTGAAGATGCTGTAGGAAACGGGTAGAGCAGTATCTATATCCACAGTAAAATTAGTTGTATATCAAAATAACCAAAAAGGCTGTTTCTTGCAAGGAAGAAATCACTGCTCTAAAACCACCATAAAAAAGCCAGACTACAGTTTGCAAGTCCACATGGAGATGGAGATCTTACCTTTGGAGAAATGTCCTCTAGTCTGATGAAACAAAACTGTTTGGCCATAATGACAATCGTTATGTTTGGAGAAAAAAGGGCAAGGCTTGCAAGCCAAAGAGCACCATCCCAACCGTGAAGCATGGGGGTGGCAGCATCATGTTGTGGGGGTGCTTTGCTTCAGCCAGAAAGTTAAAGCTTGGTCGCAAATGGATCTTCCAAATGGACAATGACCCCAAGCATACTTCCAAAGTTGTGGCAAAATGGCTAAAGGACAACAGAGTCAAGGTATTGGAGTGGCCATCACAAAGCCCTGACCTCAATCTCAATCCTGAAAAAGTGTGTGCGAGCAAAGAGGCCTACAAACCTGACTCAGTTACTCCAGTTCTGGAAAACTACCCAAAACCCAAGTTAAACAATTTAAAGGAAATGCTATCAAATACTAACAAAGTGTTTGTAAACTTCTGACCCACTGGGAATGTGATGAAATAAATAATTCTCTCAACTATTATTCTGACATTTCACATTCTTAAAGGTGTCATGAACTGACTTTCATTAAAAGTAATAAAAGCCTTCATCAGCCAATTAACAAGGACAATTGCATATATGTGAACTTCAGCAATTAATCAAGGATGGACTTCAAAGACATTGGTCATTAATCTTACAGTTCATACACAATCTATGTTTAAACACTGACCCTTAACACTTACTTAGTTTAATAATTTTAAACCACGATTTTAACTATACATAAGTAATATTTACATTACATTCATAATGTTAGCCAGAGGGGAACTGGCTCCCACAGTAAGTCTGGTTTCTCCCAAGGTTATTTTTCTCCATTAATCTACATCTTATGGAGTTTTGTGTTCCTTGACACAGTCACCCACAGCTTGCTCTCTGGGGTTATTAATACAATTAGTATTTCATTATTTTTAAACATGATTAAGAATCGTATTTTATCTAATTACACAATAATGATTCATCAACTTTATAGACATTACAGTTTTAATGTCTGTTAATGCTGATCTTCTGTAAAGCTGCTTTGAAATGATGTGTGTTGTGAAAGGCGCTATACAAATAAAATTGACTTGACTAAAATTTAGGAATAATTGGTAATTTTCTATCCAGTTTTTGTGCCTCTGATTCAAATGCAAAATTTTTGGGGGCATGTGTTCTTGATGACTTCAGTGTAAACGTCCACTGCTGTGATTGGGTAGCATCTTTCCGTGTGGATAAGTGTAAATGCCCCCCATTACGCACATGTGGAGTTGTTTTGAAAACTTTGGATAGTTAAAAAACTGACAACCGGAGGAATTCATCCATACATGTTTGAGCCAGAGGCTGATCCCCAAATAACCCCTTACACTAACACCACGGATACTGCAGTCTATGACAACGTGGTAAGTAATCACTGTAATTTACTTGTCTATTTGTGTAATAGGTATTACTTTTATTCTTGTTTCCAAAGACAGGGAATATATGACAGAGCCCCCTTAAAGGAGCCAGATTCCAGATGCTCCACAAAAAAAAGCAAATTGTCCATGTAGTGGAGGGGAAAACAGGCAGTCCAAGGGGGCACAAGGGGTAAGGAGAGTAGAGAATATAGCAATGTCAGGGAGCAGATCAGGTGGACGGCCAGGTGACCAAGGAGACCAGAGCAGATCAGGGGGACGGCAAGGAGACTAGAGCAAATCAGGCGGACGACCAGGAGACCAGAGCAGATCAGGGGGATGGCCAGGAGACCAAGGGGACCAGAGCCGATCAGGCAGACAGCCAAGAGACCATGGGGAACCGAGCAGATCTGGGGGATGGCCAGGAGACAAAGGGCCTAAAGGTGGGGACCGGGTCAGGAGGCCTGGGAGGTGGCCGTAGGACAGGGACTGGGTCAGGTGACCTGGAAGGTGGCTGCAGGGACGAGAGAGGGTCAGAAGGCCTGGGAGGCAGCCGTAGGGCAGGGTCAGGCGGCCTGGGAGGCGGCCGTAGGACATGGTCAGGAGGCTCTGGGGGGCAGAGCCATGGAAGACTATGAGGGAAGACATCTTGACATCTTCGTTGCCATCGTGACACCTCCTGTTGCTCCAAAAATAATCTCACTGCTCTACTCTCACTGCAAGACTGGTGGGCAGCCCTAAGCGATGTCGCCGATAAAGTAGGCATTGATCTGTATATGCAGAGGCTGGTCTGTGCTGATGTAATACCTCATTATGACGTATTAGTGAGGAGGAAGTAGAGAACAAACCATTTTGGCACCTTTGTTTCAATAAAGCCTTTTTTTGGACTAACGAAGACGTTTTCGGTTTACAGTATGTTTACAGTATGTTTTTATAGTGCTATGAACTCTTATATGTCAAGATATCTGACCTAAGACAGGGAATGTTTTCTACAGTTAATGTCAGGAATTGTGAAAAACCAAGTTTAAATGTATTTGGCTAAGGTGGATGTAAACTTGTGTAATTTCTAGCACTGTTTAAACTAAACTTCCAAGGATAAACTCTCAAGGATGAACCAGATTTGTGGAGGTCCACAATTGTTTTTCTGAGGTCTTGTCTGATTCCATTTGATTTTCCCATGATGTCAAGCAAAGACGGGACGGGACTTAAAATTCTTCAATTCTGGGCCGTTTCGGGAACTGGTCCAGAAAAGTGATGCTTCCGGCGTAACATGTCATAAAAGCATGATTCAAAATAAAATCTAAATGCTTGGAATTGAAGAACTTGAATACAAAAATATATTACAACTGTTTAGTAAAATGTAATATTCACTGTAATAATAATGAGAATTAATAAAAATATCACAAGCAAGATGGCTGTTGAATAAAAGTTTGGCAAAAAAAAAATGCAATGCCATGTATAAAAGTTCTATTTTCACTTTTTTTATGAATTTATTGCATAGACACCATTTTAACGATTAAATCTGGAATGTTCTGGAAAATAATTATTAAAATATAATTATTTAATAATGAAAACGAACTAAACTGTTGTGTTCAATAGCACATTATCATATTAGCATATTGTTGCTTTGGTATCGAAATTGGTATCAAGAACCATGAAATTTCACTGGTAACGGTACCTACTACTGAAATTTTAGTGCCATGAAAACACTAACATATACTATGCATATGTGTACATGTATATCTGTATACTCTGTCAGAAAGTTATGCTTCACCACAGCAACGTAATTTCCCTGCAACTATCATGTAAATAACAAACATCGCATCCGAAGAAGAATTCACAATTTTATTCACCATGCTTTATTTACATATATATATATATATATATATATATATATATATATATACATATATATATATATATATACCAGATTTGTTGCAGAGTTTGTTTCCTTAGCTTTTACATTGCATGTGCTGCAATACTGAAGATTCCCTCTTTAATAAAACTCTGATATTCCCCAATGTACCATGTGTCGCCTGTGTTTTAAATGTATGTGTATAGATGGGTACAGTTTATAGTATATGTGATTTTTCCCTCTGTACTCTGTACTGACATGTTGAGCTCTTTCTGCTCTGTTGACTTGCTGGGCTCCATCATATGATGTATTAGCCAGTCTGTTTCACACACATGCATACCATTTAAAACCCTGTGAGAATGTCACTTATGCAGTTACGTGTACAGATAAACCATGTTCTCCAGGAAAAACCCAGGTGTGTTAAACCATTTTCTCTAAATGTTTACATGGTGTTTCAGAATGCTGCGTTCTGCAAAATCCCTGGAATAAACCATTTCCTTAAGTGCATGTAAAGGTTTAAAAAAGAAAACAATGTTTTATACTGGCTTGCTGTCATTCAATCTCTTGTTCTAAGCACTGACTAGTGTTTGTGTAAGATTAATGCACTGCAAGTCACTTTGAATTAACGCATTGCAAAATTCACTAATGGCTAGTATGTTACCTTGGTTCAGGGGTCTCTGGTCCATCAGTGAATGCAGGTTTCAAATATCTCATGGATTCATCACTCTTCAAAGATACACAGCTAGGTTCTGGAGATGCTGCTCTTTGCATCTGGTATTGATCAGCACCAGTCTCTTTGTGCTTGCATAAACTTGTCTTGGAGGCAGTGCCTTCCTTCTCTCTCCCCTCACTGAGACTCATTTTAGAGGCAGTGCCCAATTAATTTCTTCTTTTCTCAAACCTTAATGTGGAAAAAATCAAGTTAAAAAAGATAGACATGCAGACAGAGAGACTGATTGAATTTGGAGGGTTTTTACCATTCATCAATTCAGAGCAGCATTAATACAATAACAGCAAATGTGGATTAAACTGGCTATAAACACACAGGTTTAATATATCTGTGCAAATGTTTTAGGCACTTGTGAAAAATGTTGCATAGTGAGAATGTCTTCAAAAATAATGACATAAATACATTTACATTTATCACTTAATGTTATAAAAAGTCCAGTAAACAAAAAAGCTAAATCAATATTTGTTGTGACCACCTTTGCCTTTAAAACAGCACAAATTATCCGAGGTTCACCTGGACAGAGTTTTTCTTGGTTGTCGGCAGATCGGATGTTCAAGCTTCTTGGAGAATTCGTCACAGTTCTTCTATATCTGCTGTCTCAATTCTGTCTCTTTATGTAATCTCAGACTGACAGTGTTCAGTGAGGAGTTTTGTGGGGGTCATGACATCTGTTGCAGGCTCCCTGTTCTTCTATTCTAATATTTTCTATTTGCAAAAGTAATGTTTGGAAGTCTAAATGGTATATTTCCTATTGACACATTAAAGCTGAAGATATAAATAACCATCTTAAAACAAAAGCTTTTGTGAAACATCTTATGTAACAAAAGATTTTTGCACAGAACTGTCTAATAGCTACAGCATATTAGATTACAGCGTTTCAGTCAAAGACCTTCAACTCAACTCTTCAACCTTTCTATTCATTTTGCTGAAGATTTTTCCAGTTGCAATAAAAATATCACTGTTACCATCATGACTTACCTGAGAAGTTTCACCTCGGCTGAATCAGATAAAGGTTAATGGTGATGAAAATCCTCTTTCCAGCCTGAACTGAACATTCTTTACACTAAAGTTTAATGTCAAAGTACTTTATTGACCTTGTGGTCTGTTTAACAAAAGAACCTTTCAGCAAAATATATTAGCTATCAGATAACAGCAAAAGCAGAAGATGAGTAAGTTCTGTTACTGTTCCGCACAGATGTTAAACGTTTCCTATTCTCATTCATAAGTGAGTCTGGTGTCTTAGAGTTTTTATGGGTATGGATTAAGATCTGATGTTCATGAAACATTTGCAAATCCGAAGGAAGTTTTCTGGAACATCCATTGTACGTGTAAATTAATCCTAATTTAATCATATTAAAAGTTTAATGAATGAGGGCCTCTGTGTATTTGCTTTAGTTTGGTTTATTCAGTATTTTTTCCCAACATGAATGCCTAACATGGCATAATAACAAATCAAGTCAGAAGTTGGAGCTTCCCATGTGCACTTGAGGGTAGAATTACTGGGAGCAGTAATGTCCTCAGACTTCTTTGAAATATTCATAAAGGCAAAATTGATTAATGTGGGGTTTTGTTGATAACATATGAGCAACGTATGTACATATAGCTGCAAGCAGCCATTACGGCAACCACTGCACAACATTAAACTCAACCGAAAAAACACAGTACATATGACACGCACACCAAAATAACACCAACTCACATCTGGTCTCAGGGCAGGATTGAACAAAGGACTTTCTGTTTGCTATTTCAAGGCTCTAACCACTGCTCCACTCAGCCACTAGTCTAATAGTGGACACGGAAGTTTGATTGTAGATTAGATCAGAACAGCCTGTAGTGAAATGCTCTTGTCTGCTTTGCTGTCAACAAAAACCCATTCTCATGGGGTTATATTAAATGTTTATAGTAAATTGTAGTGGCCAAACATTGATGTGTAACCCTAGTACAGTTATAAAGGGAGAAAGGGAAAACTTACATTTCAGCACCTCCTAATCAATGTCATCACACGCAAGTTTAAAAACATGCCATTAATGACTAATAATGTGTCTGTCAATCTCCATGATCTCAATTGATTTGAAATGTAAATAGGTTGTAAATAAGAACGTACAGTTCTCAGTACATAAATATGCATGGCAGTTAATGGTCTGTTTTAAAAACATGATTAATGTTTGATGCTTTTAGAATAGAACTTTCTACATCAGTAGTTTTAATGACTGGGATCTCTGTATTGAATCAAGGTGCCTGTAGAAAGCCATACCTACACCAAATATCCCATAGTGTGGATGAAATAATTGCTGTGAACCTAAAACATGCCCCAGATCGTGCAAAAACAGCGAATCAGGTGAGTGCATTATAGTATGGATGGCAAAACACTGTACACATATTATAGTCTATAAACTGGTTAATATGGAATACTAATCAAACAACAGTTCTTGCATTCAAAGGCAGACAGCACAAACAACATTTTATATCAGTGAACATTTAGTGGAGACTGCACTGAGATCTACTTTTTACACTATATATTAGAATTAGTACCTGTTTGTCGTTATTATAGCTTTGCGTCACAAACGTGTCTAATTGATCCGGATGATCAAACGCGTAATGGAGTTCCAAATGTAGCGTGTAATTAACGAAACGTTTCTCTCGCTTTACGCTGCGGGCAATAATATCAACAACAGATCAACATATGTCACGATATATTTATTACTTGATATCACAGTAAAACATGAATAGAGGCCAATTTCACATTGTTCTTACCGTCAATTAACACCTCACCGTGTAATCGGCGTCTTCCCTCTTGTGATGTTACATATAACACTGAAGTTATTTTTAGTGTAAGACTACATGGTCTGTAAAGAGATCGAGCTGTATGTTTTAGCGTTTGCTTGTACACTACACACACTGGTGACACAATTGTTTCAACCTTAAACAAGTAGCTGGCACAACTAGTCTGTCAGTCGTGCAACCAGTTTAACCAGTTTGATCAGGATGAAAAGCGCAAGTGTGTAATCGAGTAGCAAAAGTCGTGCTTCATTAACAAAAGTACAAATTAAAATATTAGGTCTCCCTCGCCTTTAAAAAGATTGTTAGGGCTTGTATTGCAAGACAACATTTTAGACATCAAATTATAATTCTACTGAATGAGTTTATTTGGTTGTTTTAGGAAGAATTGCCATCGGGAAAACCCCACAGCTGACACACACACACACACACACACACACACACACACACACACACACACAACCTTTACAATTGTTCAAAATAAAATAAATATAGCCATAAAGTCAAATAAAATGATGTTCAAAGGACTTTAAGTGAAGTCCCAGCTAACAAAAAAGGTCACCAGAACGTCCGGAGGACGGCAAGAGACCCTACACATGGATTACTTTCGGAATATGAACATTCAGCTTAAAAATCACCTGAAATTCAGAAACCCAAATGGCAGCTTATTTTTAACTTAATTGTTATATAAAAAAGAACGACCACAAAATGTACTGTCGTTTAAATACTCATTAATGCTAGTATAGTATATTATTACATATAATAGCGCCTCTTCTTATTTTTCACTTTCCGTTTTGGTAACACGAGTATTTTTTAAACTCCACACAGAAAGAAAATACTACACTGCCAACATCTATTCTCAAACGACTTTCTCAAAGGAGGATGCACACTGAAAAGATAGCGTGCAATGAACTAACCGTCATGAAAATGCACATAATCGTTACATCGGTCTTACCGTAAATAAACACCTCACGTGTAACCGGCGTCTTCACTCTTGTCATGTTAAATATAACACTGAAGCTTTGAAGTTCAAAGCGTGTTTCGAGTCCACAGCACAATTTCCATTGAAGCTCCGTATCTGAGTTGGTATTTCTATAGAGAATCACGTGATCAATGAAATCCTTTCCGTCACGTGCGTGATTCACTTTGGCATATTGCCCAAACACCCAGCGTTATTGTGCTTTCATTTGCATAATGGATAAAAAAACTTCATGTGGCTGATTAAAATCTTTCCACGGGACAATCTTACAGAACAAACAGAGCTTCATGAGGCTTTATCTACCCATCCCTACCATCTGGTGGTTGGTCCGATTTAAAACAGTGCTGCTCCATAGGATGAAGCACCTGATGCTTTTTTTTTATCCAATATGCACAAATAAAAGGCTACAATGCTGTTCATGTTTACCGTAGGATATAATTTACGTATAAGTGTTAAATAATAGGCTATATAATATTAAATAAATAAATAATAAATGCAAATATGTGTCGATATGATTTAATATGATAATGATGCACACAAATACACAGTGGTATGAAGTATTATTTATTAATTTTTTTTTATATAACAAATTTAATTTAAAGAAGTATGTAAATGGGCTTAAAGCTGAAGTATAAATAAATAAATAAAGTCGTCCCATATTAAACGGTTTATTCCTTATATTCTCTTCTGCTTTACCTTCTAGAAAAATGACAGGCTGAATATGGGACAACTGGATAGCAAACCTTACCTGACCAGCGCACATATTTAAACTATAAACAAATGTATAACGGTGAGTGATTTCAGAAAAGAAAGAATAAACATACCTTTATTGGTATTTGCCACTGCCAGCTCGGGAAGATGCTCATGGAAGTTTTTTTCCTACTGGTTCAGGCGCCTAATTATCTGGCTACAACGGGACCTCTCGTTCCCCTTCTGTCGCTCTCTCCACGTTGTGTCGGAGAAGCGACACTAGGGGTCTCTCTTGAGCGCCGATATTCACCTCTGATCTTATTGAAAAGGGCCAATGGGAGTTGGCAGTCAGTATTTGCATACCCCGGCCCCGGACATACAGGTATTTAAGCGGGGCAAATACGGGAGTTCATTCAGAAAATTTCTTCGGAGCCGATGGTCTGTCTGCAGTCTGCTGCGAGTTACACACCACTCAAACGTTCCTGTTTTCCTCTGACGATCTGCATGCTGTTGGATCTTGACGGCACAACAGCGGCTTTCTCCTTCTCATTGCACGCGTGCATTGTTGCCCTGAGCCGACGACAGCGCAGACACATACACACACACACTGTGTATTAAAATAGTTTTTACTAAAGAGTAATTTCCTCTAAAAGAGCAAACACGCGTCTTTTTCAAGATGCCCTTCCGCCCCTGTGTCGTTCCTGGATCGCGGTAGAGTGCTCTCCGCTTCAGGCGGCCACAGGCGCTGTCTCGTGTGTTTGGGCGCGATCACACCGACGGCGTTTGTGGATGGTTCATGTTCTCACTGCGAGAGCATGACCATGACCACGTTAGCGATCGTGACTTGCTTTCAACAGAAAGCAAGCCACCCCAGCTGAACCCGCATTGCTCCTCCTTCCCGCGGGATTGAGGGCCGGTGCGGTTGGCGCTGAGAGGCGATTTGAAGCGGCAGCGGGTGCAGTTTCGCCGGGTAACCCCGCGAACCTCCGTTCCCGACACGCTTCGCTGGTCTCCGTCCACGCTCGCGGCGATAGCAGCTTCGCCTCACGGCCTGGCTGTCTATCCTCCGAGTCCGAAGCAGATGAGCTCGCCGCTGTATCGGAGAGTCGCGGTGTCTGATGCCGAGGACTCCCCTGGACTGCCGCCGGGCCAGCAGGCCCAGGCTGAGGCCGGCGTTCAGATGTCCGACATGCTTGCCGGGCGCCTTGGCGTGGGGTTGGATTGGAACCCTCCATCCTCCCCACAGCCTTCTCGGTTGGATGATTGGTTCCTGGGGGCGGCGCCGTTCACGGCCTCGCATCCCCGGTTCCTTTCTTCCGGAGGTGCATGATGAGCTGGCGTCTACGTGGAGAGCCCGCTCTCCGCTCGTCTAGGTGCCACCGCTCCACTCTCGATGGCGGAGGCGCCACAGGTGCGGCAGCGATTACCCAGGTCGATAGGGCAGTTGTGCACCATCTATGCCCGGTAGCCCTACCTCCTGGTGGGGTCGCCCCATACTCCCATCCAAGCCCTGTAGGACAACATCCTCGCTCAGCGAAGGCCTACACTCTGGCTGGACGCGCTGCCTCCGCCCTGCATCGCGATGGCCCTCCTGCAAGTCCACCAGGCCAAAGCTCTCAGAAACATGCGCGGGGTGGACCTGATCCTGATGTGCTGCAGGAATTGCGCTCAGCGACCGACCTACGCCCTGAGGCGGCGAAGGCCACAGCGCAGGCACTTTCGGAAAGGCGATGGCCACCCTAGTGGTCCAGGAGCGCCATCTTTGGCTCAACCTGGTCGAGATCGTGAGGCTGACAAGAACCGCTTCCTGGGCGCACCTGTCTCCCAGATTGGCCTTTTCGGTGACACCGTCGAGGACTTCGCCCAACAGTTCTCCAGCGGTGAAGAAGCAGGCGGAGGCCATTTAGCACATCATGCCCGCCGCCAGACCTGCCGCTCACGGGCCCTGCCCGCCTGCCCGCCGAGGCGTCCCCTCGCGAGAAACCAGCTCCTGCTCCGCCTCAACCCAGGCCCAGCTCTCAGCCCCAGCGTCGAGCACTCCGCAGGCGGCGCCGCCCCTGTCTCACGGACCCCTTCCAGGACCGGAAGGCTCCCAAGCGTTCCTGAGACAGCCAACCCAGAGCCGAAGGCGTTAGCTCGGAGGTGGTAAGACCGCTCCGTCCCGGTGGAGGGCGGGAGGAGAATCCTTTGTTTTTCATTTGCCACACCCCTGGCGGGGCTGTGGTACCCACATTCTCAATAAAGAGCTATTTCCTTTGCCTCTGGGTCACCTGGCCCGCCAAATGCTTTCAGATCACAACAGTCCGGTACACGGACGGCGATCCGCCTTCCGCCTGCCCACGACTGTCCCCGGCCGGCCGGTTCAGGCGAGTCCAGAGGGCGCCAACATCAGACCTCCTCCTCAGTCACGAACCCGCCCCTGCCGGGCGCGCGAGCAAGGTAAGTGCTTTGAGTCTATTCTCAGCACCTCAGCCTCAGGCGCCGCGAAGCCGCCCGGCGCTGCATTACCTGTTCCGCCCTGCTGCGAGGCCCGCCGGGTACATCCAAAATACTGCGTCCTTTGGTGCCCCTAAGCGCAGAGCTGGGAAGCGTGGCTTTAGCTTCCCAACGCATCACGCTGGCTGCACCGGACCATTCGACTTCGATTCACGCAATTCAGTTTGCCCGGCTCCCGCCTTCGGAGCGCACGCCAGTTCCCTGCGCCGCGAAATCGCGACCCTCTTAGCCAAGAGCGCGGTAGAGCCCGTCCCTCCAACCGAAATGAGGAAGGGTTTCTACAGCCCTTACTTCATTGTACCCAAGAAAGGCGACTTACGACCAATCCTGGACTTCGCGAGTTTTCAATCGGGCCCTGTTAAAACTCCCGTTCAAAATGCTCACGCAGAGAAATATTCTGGCTGGCGTTCAGCATCTAGATTGGTTCAGCGGTAGACCTGAAGGGCGCGTACTTCCACGTCTCAATTCTGCCACGACACCGACCCTTCTTACGGTTCGCGTTCAGCGGCCAGGCATTTCAGTACAAAGTCCTCCCCTTCGGCCTGTCTCTGTCCCCGCGTCTTCCACGAAAGTCGCAGAAGCGCCCTTGCCCGCTACTGAGTAGCCGGCATCCGCATTCTCAACTACCTCGACGACTGGCTCATCCTAGCACACTCTCGAGAGTTACTATGCACACACAGAGACCAGGTGCTCCGGCACCTCAGCGGCTGGGGCTTCAGGTCAACTGGGAAAAGAGCAAGCTCACTCCGGTTCAGAGCATCTCTTTTCTCGGGTTGGAGTTAGACTCAGTCTCAATGACAGCCGCGTCTCACGAGCGGCGTGCTCAGTCGGTGCTGGACTGCCTCGCTTCCTTCAAGCCAGGCACAGTGGTCCCCCTAAAACTTTTCCAGAGGCTCCTGGGGCATATGGCGTCCTCCGTGGCGGTTGCGCCACTGGGGTTAATGCATATGAGACCTCCACCACTCCAGCACTGGCTCCAGACTTCGAGTCCGAGACAAGCATGGCACCACGGCGCGCGTCGGGTAGGATCACCCCGCCTGCCTCAAAACACTCCGACCCTGGACAGACCTCTGCTTTTACGGGCAGGAGTGCCCCTGCAGCAGGTGTCCCGGCGCGTTCTGGTCACAACCGGCGCCTCCGGTCGGGTGGGGTGCGTGTGCAGCGGACGCAGCAGCGGGCGTTGGAAAGAGGCCCGCTGCGTTGGCACATCAATTGCCTGGAGTTGCTGACCGTCCTTCTTGCTCTCAGGAAGTTCCTCCCGTTAGTTTGGGACAAACATGTCCTTGTGAGATCGGACAGCACCGCGGTGGTGGCGTACATAAATCGCCAAAGGCGTCGCGCTCCGCCACATGTCACAACTTCGCCCGCCGTCTCCTCCTATGGAGCCAGCAGCGACTCAAGTCAGCTGCGTGCCACTCACATCCCGGCAAGCTCAGCGTCGTAGCGGATCGCTATCACGACAACGCCTGCCCGGCGAGAGTGGAGGCTTCACCCCAGTCGGTCCAGCTGATTTGGGAGCGGTTTGGCAAGGCCCAGGTAGACCTGTTAGCCGCCCGGAAACCTCCCACTGCCCGCTCTGGTGCGCCCTAACAGAGGCTCCCCTCGGGACAGGCAGCTGGCACACAGCTGGCCCCCGGGGCTGCGCAAGTACACATTTCCCCAGTGAGCCTTCTTGCACGGTGCTGTGCAAGGTCAGGGAGGGCGAGGAGCAAGTCACGTTGGTGGCCCCCTACTGGCCCACTTTCGGACTTGGTTCTCGGAACTCAGGCTCCTCGCGACAGCTCCTCCCTGGCGAATTCCTCTGAGAAAGGACCTCCTCTCTCAGGGGCCAGGGCACGCTCTGGCACCCGCGCCCAGACCTCTGGAACCTCCACGTCTGGTCCCTGGGCCGGGACGCGGAAGAGCTAGCCGGCTTACCGCGACCGTTGTGAATACAATCAACCAAGCCAGAGCCCCTCTACCAGGCACCTTTACGCCCTAAAGTGGCGCTTGTTCGCAGATTGGTGTTCTTCCGAGCCGAAGACCACGCAGAGATGCTTGCGATTAGGTCAGTGCTTCTGTTCCTACAGGAGAGGCTGGACAGGAGGCTGTCCCGTCCACCCTCAAGGTGTATGTTGCGCCATCGCCACCCACCACGATCCTGTAGGCGGCAAGTCTTTGGGTAAGCATGACCTGATCCTCAGGTTCCTGAGAGGCGCCGGAGGTTGAATCCCTCCCGGCCAGGCCTAGTTCCCTCCTGGGATCTCTCGGTAGTCTTGGCAGGACTCCAGAGACCTCCCTTCGAGCCGCTCGAATCAGTTGGACTCAGGGCCCTCTCTCTTAAGAGCGGCCCTGCTGATCGGCTTCGCCTCCATCAAGAGGGTCGGGGGACCTGCAAGCGTTCTCTGTCAGCGACACTTGCCTGGAGTTTGGTCCGGCAGATCGTCTGTGATCCTAAGACGCTGACCGGGCTATGTGCCCAAGGTTCCTACCACACCATTCGAGATCAGGTAGTGAACCTGCAAGCACTGTCCGGGAGGAGGCAGACCCAGCCCTTTCGTTGCTGTGTCCAGTGCGTGCCCTGCGCATTTACCTGGACCGCCACAGAGCACCAGATGCTCTGAGCAGCTCTTTGTCTGCTTTGGGGGCGGCAGAAAGGAATGCCGTCTCCAAACAGAGGCTCGCCCACTGGGTTGTCGATGCCATCACACTGGCTTATCACACCCAGGCGTGCCCCTACCCTTACGGGTCGAGCTCACTCAACAAGGGGTGTTGCGTCCTCGTGGGCACTGGCCAAGGGCACCTCCCTAGCAGACATCTGTAGAGCAGCGGGTTGGGCAACACCCAACACCTTGCGAGGTTTACAACCTCAGCGTTGAGTCGGTTGCATCTCGTGTTTTCTCAGGTCGAGCCCGTAGAACTTCGGTAACACGTGAACCGACTGGCGGGTGGATCAGCTAGCCCAGTGCCCTTTTCCTGACATCAAGGTTAAGTAGTCGCCTTCTTCCCAGGGTCGCCCCACTCAGAGTCGGGCCCCTGGTCGATTCCTCCCTAGCCCTCCGGGTCCGTGGTTCAGCGGAGGAACTCGCCGACCCAAGCCACTCGCGGGTACCCTGATGGCTACCCTGTACTGGTATAGGTGCTCCACAGGTAAAGAAGGCCTCCTGCTCGGACTCCCCTGTGTGTAATTCCACGGTTCTGTCCCTTACTGAGCGGACCCCGTGTCTCCCTTAGGCAGTTACAGCTGCCCCGGTCGCCGTGCTGTAGCAACTCCCCCCTTTCGAGGCTGGATCTACCACCGCACCATACTTTCCACACGAGCCCTGAGACGGCCGTGTGATGTGTCTACCACTTTTCCTCCCCAAGAAAAAGGGCAGGTGTGGTCTCCGCAGGGTCTGGGTAAGACCCCCTTCCCTATATGCGTGTAAGGGCCCCGGCCGTGATTGCTCTATGCGAGAAACATAGAGAGAAAAGAGACCCAAAAATCCTGAATGAACTCCCGTATTTGCCCCACTTAAATACACGTATGTCCGGGGGCGGGGTATGCAAATACTGACTGCCAACTCCCATTGGCCCTTTTCAATAAGATCAGAGGTGAATATCGGCGCTCAAGAGAGACCCCTAGTGTCGCTTCTCCCCGAGGGAGGGAACCTCCGTTCCCTCCCTCGGGGAACGGAGGTTACATACGTAACCAACTGCAGAGTTAAGCAGTGCGGCGTTGTGCGGTGTTGTGCGGTGTTAAGCGGTGAGGCGTTGTGCGGAGTTAAGCGGTGAGGCGTTGTGCGGAGTTAAGCGGTGCGGCATTGTGCGGTGTTAAGCGGTGAGGCGTTGTGCAGAGTTAAGCAGTGAGGCATTGTGCGGTGTTGTGCGGTGTTAAGCGGTGAGGCGTTGTGCGGAGTTAAGCGGTGAGGCGTTGTGCGGAGTTAAGCAGTGACGCGTTGTGCGGTGTGAAGCGGTGAGGCGTTGTGCGGAGTTAAGCGGTGCGGCATTGCGCGCCGTTGTGCGGAGTTAAGCGGTGAGGCGTTGTGCGGTGTTAAGCGGTGCGCCGTTGTGCGGTGTTAAGCGGTGAGGCTTGTGCGGAGTTAAGCGGTGAGGCGTTGTGCGGAGTTAAGCGGTGTGGCGTTGTGCGGTGTTAAGCGGTGAGGCGTTGTGTGGAGTTAAGCGGTGAGGCGTTGTGCGGTGTTGTGCGGTGTTAAGCGATGAGGCATTGTGCGGAGTTAAGCAGTGAGGCGTTGTGCGGTGTTAAGCGGTGAGGCGTTGTGCGGAGTTAAGCGGTGCGGCATTGTGCGGTGTTGTGCGGTGTTAAGCGGTGCGCCGTTGTGCGGAGTTAAGCGGTGAGGCTTGTGCGGAGTTAAGCGGTGCGGCGTTGTGCGGTGTTGCTGTGCGGCGCTAGCGGAGTTAAGCGGCAGCGGCGCTAGCGGTGTTAGCGGTGAGTCGTCATGCGGTGTTAAGCGGTGAGGCGTTGCAGCGGAGTTGCGGTGCGCCATTATGCGGTGTTAAGCGGTGAGGTGTTGTGCGGAGTTAAGCCGGTGAGGCGCTATGCGGAGTTAGCCGATGAGGCGCCAGGCGGTGTTAGCGCTGAGGCGCCAGCGGAGTTAAGCGGTGAGGCGCTATGCGGAGTTAGCGGTGAGGCGTTGTGCGGTGTTAGCGGTGAGGCGCAGCGGAGTTAAGCGGTGAGGCGCTATGCGGTGTTAAGCGTGCGCGCCAGTCAGCGGTGTTAGCGGTGAGGCTTGTGCGGAGTTAAGCTGCGCGGCGTTGTAGCGGTGTTAGCTGATGCGGCGTTATGCGGAGTTAAGCGGTGGCGCTGTCAGCGGAGTTAGCGGTGAGCGTTGTCGGAGTTAAGCGGTGCGGCGTTGTGCGGTGTTAAGCGGTGAGTCATTGTGCGGTGTTAAGCGGTAAGGTGTTGTGCGGAGTTAAGTGGTGCGCCGTTGTGCGGTGTTAAGCGGTGAGGCGTTGTGCAGTGTTAAGCAGTGCGCCGTTGTGCGGTGTTAAGCGGTGCGCCATTGTGCGGTGTTAAGCGGTGAGGCGTTGTGCGGTGTTAAGCGGTGAGGCGTTGTGCAGTGTTAAGCGGTGCGCCGTTGTGCGGAGTTAAGCGGTGAGGCGTTGTGCGGAGTTAAGCGGTGAGGCGTTGTGCGGAGTTAAGCGGTGAGGCGTTGTGCGGTGTTAAGCGGTGAGGCGTTGTGCTGAGTTAAGCGGTGCGGCATTGTGCGGTGTTGTGCGGTGTTAAGCGGTGCGCCGTTGTGCGGAGTTAAGCGGTGAGGCTTGTGCGGAGTTAAGCGGTACGGCGTTGTGCGGTGTTAAGCGGTGCGGCGTTGTGCGGTGTTAAGCGGTGAGTCGTTGTGCGGTGTTAAGCGGTGAGGTGTTGTGCGGAGTTAAGCGGTGCGCCGTTGTGCGGTGTTAAGCGGTGAGGCGTTGTGCGGAGTTAAGCGGTGCGGTGTTGTGCGGAGTTAAGCGGTGTGCCGTTAAAGGTTTGAAAATGGCAGTGTGGATGGATGATTGTTGGTGTCAGACAGGCTGGTTTGAGTATTTCTGGGATTTTCAAACACAACAGTCTCTAGAATTTAATTTACTCAGAATAAAAAACACAAATCATCCAGTGAGCGACAGATCTGTGTATGAAACACTTGTTGATGAAAGCTGATAAAGTCTACAGTATAACCAATCTGTACAATTGTGCTGAAGAATATCATCTCTGAATGCTGTTCTGATGCGGGTTGGTGCTGTTTTGGCGTCATGAGGGGAACCTACACAATATTAGGCAGGTGCTTTAAATGTTGTGGCTGATCGGTGTTTAATAACTTCATGTGCGTTCTAAATTAGGAGATTTCCAACTTTTTTGTGTCAAGGACCCCCAAATTTGATGATCCCCTTGTGAGGGACCCCCTGTGTGATAAAAATATATAAATATGATATTATGTAGATTTATTTTGTTTGCAAAATTAAATAATTTCATTTTATATTGTACTGAAGCCAAAATAATTTGTTAAAAAATTAACTGGAAATTGATTTATAAAGTTGTAATTATAGATGTATAAACCCAAAGATAAAATATTTTAAATTCAAATTTAAACATTATAATTGTTATTAATATTAATTGATGTATTATTTGTGAAAAGCACTATATAAATTAATTCGCAAAAGTATTAAAATCAAAACAAACAAATTTCAAAGCAGCTTTACAGAGAATAGTGCATTACAACCCTCATTTCTGACAAATAAGATTTATTATTATAATATACATAATTACAGTATTCCAGTTTATAGTAGTATTTAATATTTATTGCTATGACTGTCAATATAAAAGAAAGAATTTGTGATTTATTTTATTGTATTTGTTTATTTTACAGGGACAGTGCTCATTAATTAACAGTAAAATAACTGTAAATGAGCCAGAGTTAGCTCAACAGGCTAATTTTCATCTGTTGTCCCTGGCCAGTTATTACGAAGGCAACCTAAAATCAAGATATAAAAAACATAAAATGACTTTTACAGTCCACAAATAATAACAACATAGAAAAATAGTGATAAGACAGATACAACACACAACAATAAGTAACAAGCAACATCAGCACACAAACATAGGCTAAAACATACAGAGAGATTTCAAAGTCTTACACAAGACAATCTGCTTGCATGCCACAATTCTCAGTAGGCAGTCAGTAATCTAATGTGCACATATCTGATTATCAATTAGCCAGTTCTTAAGCTGACCAGTAAAAGAACGATAAGTGTTTGTTTCTCTTTCAATTTCAGATTTCAGAATGAAGTAAATGAGTAAATGAATGTTCATATTTGGGTGTTCTCTTAAACTCTTGCTCATATCACAGAGGAAATGGGCTGAAGTGTGGAGTCAAGTGTCTTCAGTCGTCAGATAGAGCTCTATCTCTGCCCCACAATCCCCATGAGTCTGCAGATATCATGTGTGCACCCACACGCCTCCATTAAACGTCAGGCAACACCCCACAGAACATTCAGAACAAAGTGACTCTGCACGCTTTCACTTAAACATTTTCATGTTAAAGACTGTATTTCTATTTAAAATATTAACATTATGATATTAGTAGATTATTACATTTCAAAATTTGTTATAAAATATACCGTCAAACTATTTTGGTCTGACCTAGATTCTCACATTTTTGATCCTGCCAATGTTACACACTCTTTCAGTTTAAAACACATAATGTTTTATTATAATGATAATAAAATTAGACCCCTGGAGTATATTGCTAATTTGTTTTTATTTGGCAAATACTTCATTCATAAGCAAAAATATGCAAACGCTATTCCATCATATTTCATCACGTTGAAATTGAATTAACCTCACTGCTTAAATCTCTTCATTATATATAAAGATTCCTTAAATATTATGAAGAAATATTTAAAGAAAATCCATGAATTTAGAAGCTTTCCTGGTGTATTAATGTCTTTATGTTTTTGTATTAATACACTCTCCGTGTGCTTGTCATGTTGTTTAGCAACTTATGATTTGATTATAAATTTTATATAACTTAAAAACAATTTTTTTTATTAAATTGTAACTATTCTCAATTTGTTGTAAGATGTGTGTGGATGTGTGTCAATTATGTAGAAATTATGTATCATTTTATTTTGTGTTTGTGTATTAGTATGTATTCCCTTGGCAATGTTCTTATGTTATTGTTGTTCAAGCATTAATACAACTTATTAAAAAAAAGAAATAGGCGCACAAACGAGCTCTTCTGATTGGCCAAAATTCTCTGATCTCTGAACAGTGGCCGCCGCTGCCTCTACAGATGCACAAATCACTTTTGCTCCATATTTTACACAGACACGTGGTGCAGAAGAGAGCGCGCGAAAAACTGTGTTTGAGACTTGTAGCAGCAGATTCAAGCAGTTGTAGTTTTGTACTTGTGTTTGTGCAAGAAAAATATCAAAGAAAAAAAAATGTATTTGTGAGAAAATATTCTACAAGTGTGCAACTCTCATTGGATGAATTCAGAAACTGATAATTTACAGCAAAATCTGTCCGTGACTTCAAATTTTTTGATGCGTGTGTGTGAATGTGTTTTACACCATATTAACTGCAGCAACTGTAGCAAAAATTTGAGCGTATGAGTTTCTTAATTTGTGATTGGTAGAAAAGGATTTGTGCACCTATGGAGGAACTGATACACTCTTTGTAGTTGTCATTTGTTTCTCTTCCCTCATGAGGTTCGGAGGTGCAAACTCAACGAATGCAGACTGAGACAAACTATTGATAGAGGGACCAAAGAAAACCAATCCTTACTAAGTAAACTCCAGGGTTTTCTTACAACTGTTTAGTGCTTTAGCCAACTACACCACCACTACTCCTGGAATTGCATGGGAAACATTGAATTAGTTTGAATATTAAGATAATTATTAAGTTGCTCTGTTACTGTCTTTTCTACTATCTTAGAAACTACTGATAGGATTGAAATAGGCCTATAGTTGAAAACATCGGTTGGTTCACCGCCCTTGCAATTTGGAAATACACATTGTTTAATTGAGTGATTCACAAGATGGTTGATAGGAGTTAAAAATGTATCTTTATTATTTTTTAAGAAACTACAATCTAAGCCATCAATGTCTTTGGCATTAGAGTTTTTAAAGGACCTTATGATGTAATAAATTGTATTCTCAGTAACTGTTGTTAAGTGAAATACAAGATGTGCTGGGTTGGGGTTTAATTCTCATTCCGAAGTTATCAGACAAACTTTGAACTGAGTCAACAAAATAGTTATTAAATATGTCTGCAATTTCATCTAACTTATCAGTTATTCTTCCTTGAAAATTTAATTCTAGGCATCTATTACCTAATGTGCAATCATTCTTAGTCAATTGATTAATGGTTTGCCATAATATTTTACTATTACCTTTAGCATAATTTAAAATATTAATAAAAAAACGTGCCTTGGCTTGCCATAATGCCTTAACTACCTTATTTTGTCCAGTCGTAATCCAGATTTTAAAGTTGATTTTAAAGCAAAATCTTGCATTTCCATAAGATTCCATATCTCGTCATTCATCCAAGGTAGATTGTTCTTTCTATGACTGTTTCCAACTTGTTTTACATATTTACACTTTATACTGTTTATTTTATCTATAAGAGCTTGATGTGCAATTTCTAGATTATCAATAGATATGAGTGGTGCCCAGTCAGTTTGTCTGAGATCTTCTTCAAACACACTCATGTCTTTTTTGTTTGGTATTTCTGCTTATTAGTATGATAAATGAACCTAATTTTAGTGTCATATTGTGATCTGATAGACCTGACAAAGTACCTGTCAAAAGGTTAAAAGTTTTTATAATTCTGTCTGATATATTATTAAAAATTAGGTCTATTAAAGTTTGTGAAGTAGCAGTAATCCATGTTGGACCCTCAACTAATTGATTTAAATAATATAATTCAATTATTTATTTCAGTGCACTTCTTGTCTTTCTATCAGACCAATTAAGGTTAAAATTGCCAAGAGCAATCCACTCTTTACTTGTGTCAACTTCTTCAAGCAAATTTCTAAAATGGTCATAAAATTAAATATCAGATGGGGGGGTCTATAAACTCCCACAACAATGAAAGACATTTGCAAAGACAAGAGAATAGCTACAACAATACATTACATTTTATTTGAGCATTCTAGATGAATTTGCTTGCTTTTCCGATCTTTCACATAAATAAGTAGCCCACCACCCCTGCCATTTGTCCTGTCTTGCCTGAAATGATTGTACCCAGTGATTACAGGTGCAGAGCTAGCAGATGATTTGGTCAAACAAAAGTATTATTATTAAAAATGTCACTGTTTTATTCTATTACATTTATCATTTTAAAGCTACTCAAGTTATTCGGCCAAAATTAGTGAGTGATTTCCTTGTTATTGTTGTATGATTTATAGCCATTATATGACATAGCCTACTTGACAGTGCTCAATTCGGTTACATGCACACTTGAAGTCTGAAATTTTTATGCAAATTTTGTCCCACTGTTTAAATTCAATTTTGACATAAATTACTGCGTTTACATTAAATCCTCATTAAGACGGGCACTGGAGGAATTATAAAGTGTATTTGACCTTTTAACCACATTAGCGCTTAAACATTGGCCTATCAATCAAACAACATGCAGTGACAGACATCAAGAAATAAGAAGTCAATCTTTTATATTTCATCTAGATCAACCAACCAGGGGTGCTATTGCTATCATGATTGTTTGATCGAGGACATCTCTCTTTTTTCCAATATACATCTAGATAATTCTATTGCCCAGCCCTATTGATAACTTTGCATTAATCTCTCACATCAACCCTATAATCTCAGTAATAGATAGTTAAATTACAGGCTACATTATAGACACACAAAATCTAATAAGCAGAATGTTTCTTCAAATTAGAGGCAGGAATAATGCTGATATCTGGCTTGAGCAAGTTAAACTCACATGACATGATCAAGCAAATGCCCTTTTTAACTGCGAACAGCCCTTCCAGTTGCAGCTGAGATGTTCCATTTTCCAGCAGTGAGAGCAGCTCATGGCTCGGGTGGCTGGGGTCTCCGATGATACTCTGAGCTTTTTTCACACACCGCCAGGTATATATGTCCTGGAGGGAGGGAAGCTCACTGCCAATGATGTGTCTGGCAGTTCGCACCACCCTTTGCAGGGCTTTGCGGTTGTGGGCGGTGCTATTGCTGTACCAGGCGCTGATGCAGCCAGTCAGGATGCTATCTAGAGTACTGGTGTAGAACCGTATGAGGATGTGGTGGTTCATTCAAAAGTTCCTCAGCCGTCTGAGGAAGAAGAGGTGCTGGTGAGCCTTCTTCACAACAGCCTCAGAGTGGACGGACCATGTGAGTTCCTCAGTGATGTAGACACCGAGGAACTTGAAGCTGCTGACTCTCTCCACCGGTGCTCCATTAATGGTGATGGGGCTGTGTTCTCCGTCTTTCCTCCTGAAGTCCAATACAAGCTCCTTGGTCTTACTGACGTTGAGGGAGATGTTGTGCTCCAGACACCAGCATGTCAGAGTGTGCACCTCCTCTCTGTAGGCTGTTTCATCATTGTCAGTGATCAGACCTACCACCATTGTCAGCAAACTTAATGATGGCATTGGAGCTATATGTTGCCACACAGTCATGTGTGTACAGTGAATACAGGAGTGGGCCATACCCTTGTCCTGTGTTTCCAACTTGACGGGGAAGGAGACACTAGCAGACACATCACGTCCTGAGTTTCTGACCTAATGAGGAAAGAGGCTACAAGATAGTAGCCTGCATCGGCAGACATTGCCTGTCCCACGTGGCTCCTCAGTGACGCAGCCAGCCAGCAAAAGACCCTGTGAAGACTCAACTGACCCAGCTGCGCGGTCCACTCTTCAAGGACCCTCTTGATGCAACCGAAGTTCAGCATCCTCCAGCCCAGTGTGGCAACGACTACTGGATTGCAACTCTGCGCCCTTCCCACTGCACGCTATCCGCATAGCCTGTGGAAGACATCTCTACTGCCGGACTAATCACCCGACTGTGTGGAACATAAATATAAACTTGCCAAACCTCTTTCTAGAGATCTTGGCATTAGTTTATACCTGCAGCATCTGTTTTTCTAACTGCTTAGATAACAGTTACCTGGGGTTAGCTTGTTTCAGATAATAGGTATATTATTTGTTTAATGATAAATAAGCATTATTTATCACCATTTTGCCAGAGCCATTAGGTGGTTTCCATAAGCAGCATTCCCATACAATTCTCTCCCATTGCTACATTCAGTTCAACAGCATTGCATTTATACATTCTGTGTTCAAATCATGTATTTTGTTTTATTGTTTAATTCAGTCCTTTCCTTTTGATAGTTGTCCAGACTCTCACAAATCCTTCAGATAAATCAGCTGACCATCTCCCTCTAGTTTACATTAATTCTAAATTATCAAACAGCTTGTTTGTGAGTGTTCTTATATAGTTAAGATAGTAGTCTTAACTGGTGCCCCGTATTGCAAAGGAGGAGAGGTCATCTGATACACTCATAACCACACCTTAAGTGACATGTGATCACTATGTCATCTGTGAATTGAGTAGAAACCACTACACATTTTTAAGAATGTCATTTAATTATGTGTTTAATTATTTCAGTAATCAGTAGTCTAGTGAGTGAACTGTTAACTGTCAGTGTGCATTTATATTACCCATTTTACAAACTGTCCCTCACCTGAGGTTGTTTAATCTGACAGAGAGACACTGAGGAATCATGATAAAGCCCAAATCCAGCATACAGAGGCTCAGTAAATGTAGTGTTGAATGTGTGTAAGTGTGTGAGTGTGTGAGTATCTGATACTCTATAGAAGGACAGGGTGCCAGCTGCCCAGTCCAGATACACTCCGACTCTGTTAGAGGGAGATGAAGGGGAAGGAATGTTTGTACTCTTATTATTGTGCCAGGCAGAGTAAATCGTATCACAACAGTAAAGATTCCAGGACTTTTCATTGAGTCCAAACCGACAGTCACTCCCTCCATTTTTGGTGATTCCTTTATATGTCACTGCTACATGACCCCATCCCCTCAATTCAACCTCCCAGTAACATCGTTCAGACAGACTCTCACTACACAGAACCTGCTCGTTGCCCTCAAACCTCTCAGGATGATCAGGATATGGCTGCTCCTCTTTCACACATGTTGTTTTTTTGTTCCCATCACATAGACAGAGTCGAGTGTGTGCTGTGTTTGTATCCAGTGTGAGATCACACGCATCTGAACACAAGAATAAAGATTAGGCATCTATAACAACATTAACTAGATAAGTATAGTTTGAGGAGACATTTTGAAGTCTTGTCTAAGTTAAAACTAGTTAAAAAGTTTGAAGGTAGATGGTTGGTTATACATACACCGCAGTAATACAGACTAGCTAGCTAGATGCAAAGCGGACATAAAGCAGACTAAAGGCCTTTTGATGTGTCATTTACATTTGAATTTTTAATAGTTAGAATTTGACGGAACAATTCTGTTGGACCGTTTGAACTTTCCATCAATGTAAATCTATGGGATTTTTTATTTTATTTCGATTGTCCGCTGTGTGAAAGTCTGCACACAGGATTTAGCCTTAAAGCTCTAGGAGTTAGTGTTAAAAAGAAAAATAGAAACCCTAAACAAAATGTGTATAATAACAGTATGTTGGCATCAAGACAACAAAAATATGCATAAGTGAATTTGTGTGCATGAGGACCTACATTTTTGCAGTCCTGGTGTGATCCTGCG
The DNA here is from genome assembly GCF_025860055.1 of Xyrauchen texanus. NCBI lineage: Eukaryota > Metazoa > Chordata > Actinopteri > Cypriniformes > Catostomidae > Xyrauchen > Xyrauchen texanus. Next base: position 968,797 of record NC_068286.1, on the reverse strand, counting down.
ATGTTCTCCATGGTCCAGTCTAAATAGAGACACAAAAACATACATATAAACAAATAATGTTCAACAGTATCTGATAAATAATGTTCAATGTGTAATGATGTTGCTGGCACTGGCAATGATGAAGAGACGATGACAATGATGTGAAGATCCCAAGTGCAAATGTATTAATAAATGTGAAAACCAAAAACCTTAACTACAAACATGAACATGAACATGAACATGAACATGAACATGAACATGAACATGAACATGAACATGAACATGAACATGAACATGAACATGAACTTGACGTTAAATACACATGGCTTGACATAAACACGTTACCAAACACAATACCTGACAAAGGACAATGGTAAACATGAGGGCTTAAATACATGGACAAGGGACAAAACAAACATGAGGGAACCAATGAACAGACAGAACTGATAACAAGATAAACCAATGAAAACAAGACACATGAACATGGAGGGAAACATGACATCACATGACAAGGGAACCACATGACATGAAACAGGAACTAGAATTTAAAAATAAAAGACATGAATCAACAAAATACACATAACACAATGAAACTAGGGGTGAGGATAAAAATAGATTCAGTGATGCATCACAAGTCCTTCTCAAATGATTCTGAATCGATTCTCCAAAAAAAAAACTTTTCTGAGTTCAGTTTAAACAACGGCAGGGCAATGGTTGTGCTCCTGACACCAGCGTGTCAGAGTGTGCACCTCCTATCTGTAGGCTCTTTCATCATTGTCAGTGATCAGACCTACCACTGTCGTATCGTCAGCAAAATTAATGACGGCATTGGAGCTATGTGTTGCCACACAGTCATGTGTGTACAGTGAATACAGGAGTGGGCAGAGAACACAGCCCTGCGGGGCTCCAGTGTTGAGGGTCAGTGATGAGGAGATGTTGCTGCCCATTTTAACCACCTGATGTCTGCCTGACAGGAAGTCCAGGATCCAGCTGCACAGCGAGCTGTTTAAGCCCAGAGCCCGGAGTTTCAAATCAAGCTTGGAGGGCACTATGGTGTTGAATGCTGAGCTGTAGTCTATAAACAGCATTTTCACATATGTGTTCCTTTTTTCCAGGTGGGAGAGAGCAGTGTGTAGTGTAGATGCAATGGCATCATCAGTGGAGCGGTTGTTGAGGTAGGCAAACTGCAATGGGTCCAAGACGTGGGCAGCACAGAGCAGATGTGATCTCTGATTAGCCGCTCAAAGCATTTGCTGATTATGGGGGTCAGGGCACCAGGGCGCCAGACATTTAAGCAAGTGATTTTAGCTTGCTTCGGCAGGCACAATGGTTGACATTTTGAAGTATGTGGGGACTACAGACAGGGAGAGGGACAGGTTCAAAATCTCCATAAAAACACCAGCCAGTTGGTTCGCGCATGCTCTGACATGGCCCGGAATGCCGTCTGGACCCGCGGCTTTACGGATGTTCACCCGAAGGATCGGATTACATCCGCAACAGAGACGGAGAATGAACCATCATCTGTAGCGTCAGCCGTGAGTGCTCTCTCCACGAGGGCAGTGTTATTGTCCTCGAAACGAGCATAAAATGTATTAAGCTCATCCGGGAGAGAGGCAGTGGAGTTTTTATTCCCTTTGTGATGATGTAAATTCCCTGCCACATACTTCTAGAGTCGGTGGTGTTGAACTGTCCTTCAATTTTGTGCCTGTACTGGCATATGGCTGCACTGATAGTTACGGAGAGCATAAAATGTTTTTACATTTACATTTTATGCATTTGGGAGACGCTTTTATCCAAAGACTTACAGTGCACTTATTACAGGGACAATCCCCCCGGAGCAACCTGCAGTTAAGTGCCTTGCTCAAGGTGTTTTATTGCTTTATGTGCTTTAGCCCACTACGCCACCACCACTTCTATAAGCGTAGCATAACTGGCTTGTTTATGCTCCTCCGCCTTCCCGGAATAAAAAGCGGAGGTCCGCGCATTAAGTGCCGTGCGAACATCGCCGTTAACCCATGGTTTCTGGTTGGGGTAGATCCGTATTGTTTTGGTTGGCACAACGTCCTCTATGCACTTCCTGATGAAACACGTTACGCTATCAGCGTAAGCCTCGATGTTGTCATCAGAGGCAGACAGGAACATCTCCCAGTCCACATGATCAAAACACACGGACTTGTAGCGCAGAGTCTGATTGGTCCGAACAACACTGGATCATTCTGAGGGTGGGTGGTTCCCGTTTCAGTTTCTGCCTGTAAGCGGGCAGAAGCAAAATGGAAGAGTGGTCTGATTTGCCAAATGGTGGGAGGGGGAGGGATTTGTAGCCATCCCGGAAAGAAGAATAGCAATGGTCCAAAACCCGGTACCCTCGTGTGTTGAAGCTGATGTGTTGGTGGTATTTTGGTGCGATTGTTTTAAAATTGGCTTTGTTAAAGTCCCCGTTAACAATGAATGCGTCCTCAGGGTGAGCGGTTTCCTGCTCACTTATACTCCCATACAGTTTCTTGAGTGCCCGGTCTGTGTCGGCTTGTGGAGGGATGTACACAGCTGTGATAATGACCGCTGTGAATTCCCTGAACATTTGCCAGTAGTATACTGGGTAGCGGGGGTCGATTTGCATGACGTCTTACTCTGATGAGAACGCCAGCTCTTTTTCCCCTTTTCCTTCTGCATTTCCGTGGCTGGGCAGCCCAGACAAAGGGCTCCGCTGGCGTGTTTGTAAACAGCGGGTCGGCATTGAGGAATTTGAAGTCTGGTTTACGGTGTGTAATTGTAGAACCAATGTCCAAAAGTGTTTGTCTGTCATATACAATAAGGCAGACAACATCCAAGACAAAAAAACAAAAAACTGTAAACAAAACCAACTATAAACTGCAGTGTTGTGTTGGAGCTCGCAACGCAGCAGCCATACTCGGTGCCATCTTGAGTCCAATGCTTGAGTTAAAGCATTAATAATGCTAATAATTCACTTTGTTTTGATAGAGAACCAATATTTTTTTCTTCTGCTTTAAAAATATTTTTTATAAGATTCTAAAGAAAGAAACTGGACTCTCTAAACTATAAAACCGTTTATTTAATCTTGTGAGTATACCATGATTTGTTTAGATCTCATAAAGAATGTAAAAGGCCAATGTCACGAACCCCTTTCCTCTGCCCCATCTCCGCGTCCACGAGCACGCACACATGCACTCCGCGAGCGTGCTCGCTTCCCGCTTCCTCGCTCCGCCTTGAGCTCAGTACGCTCTGTTTCCTCCCTCGCGAGCTTACACGCTCGTTCTGCTATTACGAGCTCTCACTCGTAAACTCTCTCCCCCCTCTGACCCACTTGCACTCACGCGCTTCCTATCTTCACACATTAGTTACACCTGCCACAGTCCCAATCACCTGTCATTGTCTACACCTGCACCTTCCCCTATAAATACCCAGCACTTCCGTTTCACGGGTGTTGGTTATTGTATGTTTAGTTTCCCGTACCTTTGCCCCGCTAGTCTCGTCTAGTTTTGCCCCTGCTAGTCCCGTCTAGTTTTGCCCCTGCTAGTCCCATCTAGTTTTGCCCCTACTCGTCACCTCTTAGCTTGCCAACTTGTTATTGTTATCCTGATTCCCCGGCTTTTGACCTACGCTCACCCTCACCATTCTTCACTGGATTTGCCCTTGTTTTGTACTTTTGCCTTCACTGCTTTATTGACAATAAAGCAGTTTTTCCCTCATTGTGACTGTCTCTACTTGTGTGTGTGTGTGTGTCGGGTTACAGCCAATGAATGTGAAGTGACTCACTCTGATTTTTAAAAATAGCTGTTAAATAAAAAGCTGAAAGTGAAAATATTTTGTAAAAAAGAAATTTTGAAAAAAAGAAATCGGAGGACACGATCCATCATGATGCATTGCGAGTTGTTTTCTAATCGAATTGTTACCCTTTAAATCATCTTCTGATCGAACTGTGAGGCCAGTGAAGATTCACACCTATAAATGAAACCATGGTTTGAAGAAAAAATGTATTCTATTATTGAATTTGATTAACTGCAGCAAGATGAATTGTGCTACCCCCAATATAACTGATAAAGTCAGATCAAATAAATGGGAGCAGAAAAACAAATATATAAAGATATTCTTAAAAAATCCCTCTTAGGTGACCTCCATCCCATTTGTCACCGGTCCTACTTGACTCTCCCCAAGTGGGATTCAAACAGGCGATTCCCGGCATGGGAGATAGACATGCAAGCAAGGAGGCTAGAAAAGCCACGGCCCTAGCCTCAGTCGCAATGCCAGAAGAGTGAGGTTTATACACTGCACAGGTATTATGTACCAACTGGCAACCATTACACATACACAGACATATACAGAGGTAACTACCCCACTTACTTGAGTATTTCCAGTGAGCAGTTTGGATCATTGAGTCTCTCAGAGAGCACTTTGACTCCTGGTTCTCCTGGGTGATTGTAGCTCATATCCATCTCTATCAGATGTGAAGGGTTTGAAATCAGAGCTGAAGCCACATAACAACAGCCAACCTCTGTCACCATACAGCCAGATAACCTACAGAGAGAGTAGCTCTCAAATATTATTCATGTTTGTGCATCTTGTATTCAATATTAAAATTTGAAATCAGTCATGCATTGAGGTTAAGGTCAATTTAACGCTTTAATTCAGTGTGATTATATAAAAAATAACATGTTAAAGAAATGCACACAATTAATCCTACCCAGCACATAAATTCTGTAGTAAAAAATTGTGCTACCAATTGGGGCAATTCAAGATTGAAGTGCCTCCTTCATGTTGTTTATGAGTCTCAGTCAGCAGGGGGCATTAAGTACAATTCCAGGTGAACAGTTAACAAACTGACAACTGTTCAAAGACAGATGAATGGAGAGGAGTGTAGTGGTCTCAAGATACATTTGTTAAAGTTTCAAAATTCTTGCAAGTCTTACAAGCTTGCCATTTATGGCTAGAGATGCTGTGCAAGCATAAATATCAGATCAAATCAAATCAAAATCAAATCACTTTATTGTCACACTACCATGTACACAAGTGCAACAGTAGGTGAAATTCTCGTGTGCAGTTCCGAGCAACATAGCAATCATGACAGTGACGAGACATATACCAATTACAGTAAACAACATACTTACACAACACAATTTACATATCAAATGTACACATACTTACACAACACAATAATTATATACAATGTACAGTAAACAATACACACAATATAGAATGCTATATCCGCCTAAATTTGTATCTAAATTTTGATAATTAAGAGCGAGAGGAGAGCGAGATAAAGAGGAGTCAGAGACACCAGTTTGAGAGAGAGATGAATGCGGCCGTGCTGCATGTGTGGAATATTTTTATCAAGTTAAATATAAATTAATGAAGTGTAATCAAACGTAAATATAGCCAGTTATATCTACTTTAAATATATACATTGTTTCTGTTGGTCATATGTGTTTTTTGTGTATGTGAGTGGCTCAGCAAAATGTCTGGGAATGGAATGTCAGAGGTACATGGACACTCACACATAAATGGCTTGCAGATGTTTCCTATTTACTTCTGTTGAAGCTAAAGAAGATATATGATGAGGCCCCTCTTAGTAAAGTGTTTTTACATAGTGTGAAAATTGCTCACAGGATGTAACTGAAGCCTTCTGGTTTAAAGATAAAGAAGATTGGTTGGGGCCACAAAGATCTTTTTCTGCTGAAAACATGATACAAACAGGATAAGGGTTATTTTAGCCACGCCTTGTGAGACCTATGTAAGAGGGTGCAAACTCAAGACATGTTAGTTGTTCTGGAGGCAACTCGGCTTTATGGTCTGACAATAAAGTCTATTCTTCTGAAATCAAATACTTTCTTTGAGAGTGAGTTTTTCACAAAGTGGGCAGAAAACACAACACATGTGTGTCCCTAGGTATTACGTTGTTTAAGTTGAGTTATATCATTAAACCTTATATTTACTGTTCAGCCTGTTCCCGCCTCCTCCTTGCCTATCCTGTACCTGGCACAGTGGTGGCAAAACCCGGGAGGAAGGAGGGATGCTGTGAAAATACATGCTGACCACAACAGCTGCCCACTTGCCCTAATGATACCTTAAGTGAGGAGGTCCTTTATGAGTGTCTACATTCGGAAGGCACCTGGACCTAACGGCATCCACAGCCACATCCTGAAGGCATGTGCTGACCAGTTGATGTTTTCTCTAACATTTTTAATCTCTCCCTAAGTCTCTCCATTATCCCAACATGCTTCAAGATAACCACTATCATTCCTGTCCCAAAGAAACAGCTGTCTCTTGCCTGAATGACTGCACTGAATTCAGCAATTACGAAGTGCTTGGACATGCTAGTCAAAACCCTTCAGTCTGCTTACCAGCCAAACAGGGAGTTAAGAGCTTTAAGTTTCTCAGGGTCCACATTTCTGCTGATTTCACTTGATCCACCCATATGAAAAAGAAACATAATATATAAAATATATAAACATATATAGAACATTAATAAGAACAGCCCATCACCACCCCTTCATCCAGCAAAGGCTAAAGAGGTTCAGCATTGCACCAAAGAGAGCATTTCTGACTGGCTCCTCTTCCATTGACCACAAAGGACTGCAGAGAGTACTAAGAACAACAGAGCTCATCACAGGAATTAAAGTCACATGTATCAAATGTGCTGTCTGAGAAAGTCACATAGAATTATAAAGGATTTCTATTTGTAACAATGCTATCTGGCAGACATTACCTGTGCATTCAGTACTGCACAACCAAACTGAAGAACAGTTTTTATTTACATACTGTAAGGCGGGTGCCAGTGAGTCTGGGCTACTCCTCGAGAAAACAAAAGGCTCTCATGAGAATTAACATCTGAACTCTCTCTTGCATATGTAACAGCAACATCCGAGATGCAACAAACTGTGCAGCTAACACCTCCCTTCTAAAGTGTCTTCATCTCACTCCTCCTCCTCACTTAAAGCTCACTAAAAAACTATGCAATGTGAAGTGTGTACAAAAAAGTAATTATAACATGTTTGGTATCATTTAAAGTCTCTCAGTGCACCTGGTAAACTGGTCTCATCCTCCCAGCCATAATGAAAAGCAAAAAGAAGTAATAAAATATGAGAACTGTGGTGTGCCCCTTAAAGGTGTGCCCTCGCCCAGATCCTCCATACATCCTGTATGTAAATCTACAGGAAGCCCCTCAACAGGGGACCAAAATCTAATTATAATGACAGACACCACCATTTGGTAAGCATATTGAATTATCTGGGTATTTAAGGAGATGTGACACATTGTTCATGGTTCTCTATAGTCAGACGATCCAACACAGTTTACTGTGTGTAATTTATATCAGGTGATTGCAATTCAAATTTTTTAGGTTTTGATAAAATGTCTAACTTTGACTTATCACTGTCTAATTGGAATTGATGAATTGATTATGTCAATAAACCTGGTCAATAAATTGTTACCTGGTCAATAAATTGTCAACATTTGATATTATCCTGACTGACACTGACATTGGGTTTCCCAAACAGATTAAACGATTCGTATGTTACCGCAAGTCTGCGTCAGATTAGTGACGACTAATATTTGGCATCGATTCAAGTGTACTTGGTTTGCAAAGACAAAAGGGAATTTCCGTTAGAACAGCAAACGCTGCTTGACCAATCTAAATCCGGGTGTCTAACCTCTGTTTTAATTTGATGTTTCTCCAAATAAGTGTACGTGGGAAACCACGCATGGCCAATCCAAAGCTATTATAAGAGAAGTTATGTTGGTCAACTTACATCTGTAATAGTGGCCGTGACCTCTACTGAAGAAAACGTTAAGTTACATTCAAATGTGTGCAATTCCATGGGGCTATACTGAAGTATCTTTGATTGTGTGAACGTGAAGGTGACCGATCTCAGGTATATAGCAATTACCTCTGTTTGATAATCCAATACTGGCTGCTTGTGATCGTGAGACCCGCGGTGTAGAGAAAAACACGCGAGGACCTCAAAGCGACATAGTTTCTTAATCTAAACGGGTAAAATATAATTAAAGAGTTAAAGGAATAATGAAACATTTGCTCACTTTTAATAATCCTCAGATATCATTAAAAACCTTTTTCATTTATGGAGTCAGATGAAATAATGAGGTAATACATAAGAGAAAATGTATTTCATTTAATCTTGTTGTGTTGCGTACAAAGAAAGACAGTAACGCGCAGAGACCTTCACCCATATTATTGGAGACCGCCATTGGACCGATAAACGGGCTTACAATACCATCAGGCTACTGAACAGTCACTAGTTTTGCCTCTCTTTTCTCTCTTTTAGCACACTGCTACACGTTTCTCCACTATTATACCTCTTTCCTATATAAAACTGTGATGCTGCTATTGTTATTGCTCATATCCTACTTACTGGTTACCATTCACTGGTTTACTTATTCATTTATTATTGCTCTACAATAAAGAGCAAATTCCACAATAATGCACTCTCAATGCAAATGACGATATTTAATGCAAAACAACACCTTCTACCTCAGGAGCATTTCAGAGCTCCCTCCCCCATTGATGGTTATCCACTTAGTAATTTAACACTTTTATTTTTAATGATATATACAGATTTGCATTACTTACTGTATGTTTATTTACTACATTTGTTTGAATATACTGTGTCTGTAACTTGTTTTGCACAATTGTCTGGAGTGGCAATTGTCTGTCAGCAATTTGAGCCTTAACTTAAGCATTTCAATGCCCAGTAAACCATGTAGAAGTATTGATTTTAATTATTTGTTTTTGGTGTATTGTGATTCAAACCATTCATATATTGTGATCTTTTTCTCACTTGTCTCTCATTCATCTGTACTGAACTTGCAGTAACACGGTTAGTTAACCCTCTGGGGTCGACGGATGCGCCAGCGCGTCCTGCTGGATATTTTCGTAATTACAGCAGAAACAACTTAAAATATTCAGTCATTTTGGGGCATACAGATAAGTGTAAGACATCATTAGAGACTATAAAGTGTCTTCTTTTATTTGTGCACAACAAAACCTTGTGCTTTTGTAAAATAAAGAAAATGAAAAGCTATCAGACGTCTCTGTCTCCAGGAGCATATTTCTGGAACACGTCACTATTAATTAACCTGTGCAGCATGACTGAAGCATTGTTTCACATGGGACATAATGCTCTGCACTGTTCTATCTCTAAAGCAAGCAGATACTCATCATTCTCATCAACTGCCTGGTCTTGCTGGTTTGTGCTTTACAATATCGTGAAAATCAGTCACTTCCTATCTTAATATGCTGCAAAGCTCCTGGTCCAAACTCTTTTTATTTCTAGAATTGACTACTGTAATGCTCTGTGGCCAGCCTCCCAGCAAACATGATTGAGCTGCAGCAGATGGTCCAGAATGCAGTAGCACATCTGATCTTCAATCAGCCAGAGAGGGCTCATGTCATCCCACTCTTTATTTCACTCCACTGGCTACCTGAAGCTGTCCACATCAAATTCAAGGCCTTGACTTTTGCCTTCATGACAGCCAATTGAACAGCACCCTGTTACCTCAATTTACTTCTCCTGGTCTATGTCCCAACTAGCTCTCTGCGGTCGGTGAACAAGCGGCATATTGTGGGTCCATCGCAAAGAGGCAGAAAGTTCATATCAAGATAATTCTCTTTCTCTGTTCTTCTGTGGTGGAATTCGCTTCCAACCCCCACAACATTTGCTGATAACATCGCAACATTCAAGAACCAGCTGAAAACACATCTGTTCAGCAGGCACCAATCCACATTAATTGTACTTATTGCACTATTTAAAAATTATAAAAACAACTTTCCTTGTCTGTCTTTTTCTTCTGTGCTAGCTTCTATACTACTCCATCTACTGTGAAATTGTCAGTGTGATAGTATAGATATGTATGACTTTAGCATGACTGATTGCTTGTAATGTTCCTCATTTATAAATAGCTTTAGATAAAAACAATCTGCTGAATGACAAAATGTAAAACTTATGCATCCTATAGAGATATGTGTACTTAACATCACGAAAATCAATTACAGGCTTTTTTAATGACACATAGATGTATCAAAGTAAACAATTACTGAAATGTAATAGTTGTAGGTTGTTACAGTTCACATTAACACATGTACAATTTTAAAATTCTTATAACTACAAACCTCAGTATCTCTAGTTTACAGTTTGTAGTCTTCAGTGCATCAGATAAAAGCTTCACTCCTGAATCCTGCAGGTCATTGTTACTCAGGTCCAGCTCTCTCAAGAGGGACTTTGATGATTGTAGAGCTGAAGCCACAATTTCACAACACGGACCAGTGAGATTACACTCAGCAAGACTGAACAAGAGCAAAATAAAACTTTCATTTAGTGAAATATACAGCAATAAACATACAACATTACAAACATACAACATTACAAAAGCATGTTCTAGCTTTGTAATTAAGGATACAATTTACCTTCTAAATACTTTTTAAAGAGACTTAAATATCACCTCCAATATTGAAACTGCATCGCATTGCCACATTTAAGCAAGAACATTTAGTCTCTGCAATAAGTAAACAAGGGAAAACACTCACAGAGCTTTTCTGCAGTTGATCACAGATGGTAACAGTCTCCTTTTAGCCTCCTCTGATGTGTTGAATTTCTTCAGGTCCAGCTCATCCAGCACCTCCTCTGACATCTGAAGCATGTATGCGATTGCTGAACAGTGAGCAGGAGAGAGTTTATTCTCTGAGTGTTTGTCTGATTTCAGAAACTCCTGAATCTCTCTGTACAGAGTCTGATCTTTTATTTCAAAAAGACAAAGGAATAGGTTAATGGATCTGTCAGCCGATAGACCATGTCCATGCTTGATTTTGTCATTAATATAAGTGATAGTTTTCTTGATGCTCTCTGAGCTGTTCTCTGTGTGTGTCAGTAGATCCCGTAAGAGTTTCTGATTGGACTCCAGTGAGATGCCCAGCAGGAATCGCACAAAAAGATCCAGGTGTCCATTTTCACTCTGAAGGGCTTTATCAACTGCTTCCTTATGTAGACTATGTACTTGATCCAAAAACTGCAATGTGTCAAAATTTTTGACAACATAATGGTAAAAAACATAGAAAGCCGCCAGAAACTCCTGAAAGCTGAGATGTGTGAAGCTGTAGACTTTCCTCTGATGAATCACAGATTCCTCCTTAAAGATCTCAGTGCAGATCCCGGAATACACCGAGGCGTCAGTGACAGCTATGCCGATCTCTCTCAGGTCCTCCTCATAGAACATGACATTGCCCTTCATCAGCTGCTGGAAAGCCAGTTCAGCAAGTTTCACAATCACTTCTCTGTTGGACTGAAGGAGTTTATCTGGATCTCTCTCTTCATACTTCTGATTCCTCACATTGATCTGAATGAGCAGGAAGTGGATGTACATTTCAGTCAGAGTTTGAGGGATTTCTGCACTGTCATCTTGTTTCAGGATGTTTTGAAGCACAGTGGATGAGATCCAGCAGAAGACTGGTATGTGGCACATGATGTGGAGGCTTCTTGCTCTTCTAATATGTGAGATGATTCTGCTGGCTTGATGCTCATCACTGATTCTCTTCCTGAAATATTCCTCCTTCTGAGGGTCATTGAATCCCTGAATCTCAGTCACACGCTTGATGTATTTGTTGGGGATCTGATTGGCTGCTGCTGGTCTGGAGGTGATCCAGATGAGAGCAGAGGGAAGCAGATCTCCTTTGATGAGGTTTGACATCAACACACCCACTGATGAAGTCTCAGTCACATCAGGAACTTTCTCCCTGTCTGAAAACATCAGTGGAATTCTGCTTTCATCCAGACCGTCAAAGATGAACACAACTTTACACTCCTTGTAACTCTTTGAGTCCAGATCATGAAGTTCAGGATGAAAGTCCAGCAGAAGTTTGTGAAGACTGTACTGCTCACCTTTAATCAAGTTAATCTCTCGAAATGGAAGCACAAACATGAAATCTACATCCTGATTGGCCTTTCCCTCGGCCCAGTCCAGAATGAACTTCTGCACTGAGACTGTTTTTCCAATTCCAGCGATGCCTTTAGTAAGAACAGTCTTTATTTGCTCTGTTCTCTTCTCCTCACATCCTGGTTCAGGTAAGGGTTTAAAGATGTCATTGCACTTGATTGGAGTGTCTTGTAAGTGTTGAGTTCTGGCTGTTTTCTCCATGTGTAAAACCTCATGTTCTTCATTCACCCCTTCACTCTCTCCCTCTATGATGTAGAGCTGTGTGTAAATCCTGTTCAGGAGGGTATGATTCTTTTGTAATTTGAATCCCTCAAATAAGATCTCATACTTGTTCTTCATGATGGTTCTGTGTTTCTCTTTCACTCTGATCAGGACATCATCTGCTGGTTGGTAAGAATCCTTCTGCAGGTCGAGTGCTGTGTAGAAGTGAGCAGAACCAGCAGAACTGGATCCTCCATGTGTGTGTAGAACAGGACGTGTTCTTGATCTCTTTCTGCATTGAGGACACTCAAAGTCTTCTGATGGACTGGTCTTGTCCCAGTAGAAGCTGATACACTTTCTGCAGAAACTGTGTCCACAGGTGATTGAGACTCCATCTCTCAGAGCCTGCTCACAAACTCTACATCTAGACTGATGAACCTGCATCAGATCATTCCTCACTTCACTGCAGACACAAAGCAGGAGAAACAGCCATGTTTTTTCTCATAAAATTATTAGGGAGAGGAGAGGGAATATTTGTAAAAGAGCATTATATAAGCACCAGCCCAAATTATTAGGGCTTGCAATTGCCACAGACATCCCGATTCGATATTATAACAATATTAACTTGCCGATTCAATATGTATTGTGATTGTTTTTAAGTATTACGATTCTGTGAGTATTGCAATTTGGCATTTTGATATATTTATGATTATAAATATTATGGGGGTGCGACTTGTAGTTCACAGCATTCAACAGTTTGATAAGCTTTTTTACGGGTAAACTTTTTTTTAAAGCAGTGCAGACAGAAACTGCAGAATGATTCCTGACAAATACTCTCCACAACACCTCACAAATAAACCTGTGGATTATGCAAAATAACAAGAACATTACTCACAGCAGAGGATTTTATGTCCAACAGTTTATAATAAGCGGCACTTTGATGGCTGCAACAGGGGTGCATTAAAGGTCTAAATGTAAAGAATTAAAGAAACAAAACTTTTCAGAGTAAACTGTTCATGTTTAACTGCACATATCAAGCTCCCTATATTTATCTAGCAATCTACTGTGGCGCAAGTGCTGACCCAGACGCTGGTGTGTTCGTGTCTGTTTGTTTTGACTTAAAGCTGTTGTTATTCTGTTTTTGATACTATTTTTCTCTCAGACTTTAGAAGATATGCTTCTTAAATGTATTTTGGTATGGATTTGGAGTTTAAAATGCACCCTCGATTGTGTTCTTGCATTCGAAGCCGAAGCGGAGTTGGGAAGACTGATCAACAGCGGAATATAGAGTAAGATGATTTACAGCCGTGAGGATTTACTGAGTCTTCGATATAATGTGAAAGTTCCACAGAGACTTCTTTATAATGTTCCTCTCGAAATCATCTATTCTCCACAAATAATGTGCAGGAAAAGGAAAAGGAAAAAGAGATGTACTAGAGGGGGAATTCAGAATAGACTTAAACAATGTGGCAGCCGTTTTCCTCTGCCCACAATAACCGTAACTAATGCCCACTCACTTAAGAACAAAATACTTGAACTCACAGCATTGAAATATAACTTCAAGAGAACGAACCTGCTTTTCATTATTGACACGTGGCTTACGGAGGAGACTGATGATATAAACCTTGAGGGATATTTGCTGGACCGCGATATTCAGAAATCATCCAAAACTATTGGAGGAAGACTATGTATGTTTGTCAACGACAGCTGGGCAACAAACATTACAGTACATGTAACATATTAATGCTTGATAAGTATTTGTGTGTGTTGTGTAAGTTACGCTCAGCGCAGCTTCTAGGTCTCTAATGTCAATTTTTTTGAAATATGTGAAATGTTTGTCGATGTTCCCTTTACAAAAGGCTTCACTTTGATGTTGCGCTGCTAAGCGCTACGGGGAACAGCTTTCGCTGTGAGCCGAGCTGAATTATGTGTGGAACACGTCAATGAACATTGACCGGAATTTATAGCCTCGGTTGATGTAATCATTAGATGCACCTGAGGCCAGGCTATAAGTGGATACGTCACCAGGTGTCGTCAGAAACTCTTTTTTTCAGAGCGATTCTGTTTCTGTGTGTTTCACACACCCTGTCAAAACTTTCTTTCATCTGTTAGGAGATAGAATCAGTTAGGCAGTGTGCAGTGAACGTTGTTCTATTTTTCTCTTCTGTTTAGAAAATATTATATATATATATTTCAAAAAAAAAAAAAAAAAGAGAGAATGACTGAAAGCCGTGTTCCCCTCTTCTCGCTCTATAGCTGAAGACGGCACACATCAGTTTTTGCTGTTTGTTTGGGGGTAAGAGCACGCTGCTCTCGCGTTGCAGCAGGGCGGGTGCGAGCACTGCGATTTGCTTTAACAGGCAGAGTGCGTCGTGCTCGCCTCGCTTGCTTCTGGGAGTCAGCACTCACGAAAAGATCGTTCGTGGGGCCCGTGCATGGATTTGGCTGAGGAGCAAGAGACGGGTTGATCCCTTTCTCTCACTCTCTCCCCAAACCCAGCTGGTCCTTCACATGATCTCGAAGCGCGTTCCGACGCTTCTTCGGATCATGAGGTGGATCGCAATTCTCTTCCCGCCTCTGAGCTTTCCGTCCGCGATGAAAAATCTACGGAGGAATTGCTCGATGTTGTTACTCGTGCGGTTGCCAGATTGGACTGGCCACGCGAAAAAGAGACCCCCAAACGCTCCAAATTAGGGGATAGATTTTATCTTCCAGTCTAAGAAAGGGAACGCCTCATGGGTCCCTTCCCTTTCTTTGATAACCTCCATGAAGAGCTTTTTCGCTCATGGAGAACCCCTAAAAAAAATAAAAAATAAAAAAACAACAAATAATATATATATATATATATATATATATATATATATATATATATATATATATATATATATATATATATATATATATACTGTATATGTAAAAATATATATATATTTTCTTCCCGTGTTCACATACCCTCGACGTCATTATATTCGACTATCGTGGGTGCTGAGGCACGGGGGTATTCAGTGATGCCGCCTGTCGAAAAGACGCTTGAGGGCTATCTCTCGCCGGGCTCGGCATCGTCACTTAAGAAGCCCTCTCTCCCCTCAAAGCCTTGTAGGACAACCTCCACTTTAGTGGGAAGGTCTTATCAAGCAGCAGGTCAGGCTGGTGCTGCTCTGCACACTATGCTGTTTTTCAGGTGTACCAGGCTGACCTCCTGGACGACCTGAGTGTGGGTTCTGCGCTTGACGAGCAAGCCTCAGACCCACCTCGGTCCTGACTGAAGGGAGGCTCAAAAGCAAAGCGTGGCGAGTCGTGCTCCTCCTCCCAGGGATTGGGGACAGTCTCGCCGCCCTCGCCAGCCCCCGAAGCAAGACCACAGGACTATAAATTCTAGTAAGAGAAAACCCTGACGGTCTTGCGCCTAGATTAGGGGTAGCTCCCTCGGGACGGGGCGTGCTTCACTTCACCCCTCCCGGTACCCCCTCGAAGCCCCTCCATTCCCGCCACCTCTTGGTGTTTCGGGTTGCAGAGGCTTCCGTCAAATTGGGTGTTTTCGCTGTTCCTGCATTTTATTCAGGACGCGAAACACCCGACAACCCCTCAACAGGAAGTGTTAAAATATAATACCCATCTCAGAGATCCTGGCAGCGTGGAAACTTCTGCCGGATATATTCTTTTCTGTGGGTCTTATAAGGGCGTCAGGATTTAATTCTCTCGCCGCTTTTCCGTGTTTCAACGGCGTGTTCTCACTACCGTAAATCGGATTTCTTTTTTTTGTAAAAAATAAAAACTCAATCTCCTGGTTAAAGGGGCCATGGTATGTGTTTCCCTTCCAGAGAGAGAGTTAGGTTATTACACTAAATACTTCCCGTTTCCCATGGAGGGTGAGGGGTGGTGTCTGGCTTAGATCTTAAAGCTTGAACTACCCGTGGGTGTTCAAGTCCAAGATGATGCCTGTCAAGACGGTCGTGTCTCAAGCCCTACAACTCGTTTGGCTGGTCACCATCGATCTTATGACGCACTTCTATACTTCATTTAGAAGTTCTGCCACAACATGGAAAGTTCCTGAGGTTCACTTCTGGGGCTGAAGTCTTCCAGGGTCAGGTTCTTTCACTCAGCATAGCCCTTTTTACCCAGCACATTCACAATGCATGATGTAGCGCTGGCTCCTTGCGACTCGGGGCATCTGCATTCTGAATTACGTAGACGACTGGCTGATCCTAGCGCAGTTCCAGGAACTGGCAGTTCAGCACAGGGACATCGTCTTAGCTCATCTGTTTCTCTGGGGTTGAGGCTCAACGCCAAGAAAAGCGTCCTCTCTCCCACTCAGAACACTGTCTATTGGGGCATCGTATGGAGTTCAATCTCAATGCGGGCACAACTGTCTCCCGCTAGGATTGAGTCCATTCAGATCACCCTGAGCAAAGTCAGGCTAGGTCAAGGTTGCACTGTTATCAGTATCAACGATTTCCAGGTCTCAGGGCGAACGCGTCCACGGTGATCCCTCTGGACCTTCTGCTCATGAGACCACTTTTGTTGTGGCAAAAAGCCAGGGGTTTTCTTCCAAGGGCCAAAACCCCTGGGCTAAATAGGGTTACGCGCCTCAGGCTTCGTTCCCTTTCTATGTGGTTCAGACCCCTGTTTTCTGCCTTGGGTCCCACTCTAGGTGCGTCTTGTTGTCGCAGACTGCTAACGACAGACGCCTCCCTGACGGGCGGGGTAGCGGCCTTAAGTGGTCGTCCAGCTTAAGGGGATAGGAGGGTCGTCAGCTCGGTTGTCACAGTCTCTGTCTCGGGTTGATGGCTGTATTTCTGGCCCTGAAATACCTCCTCCTGAGGCTGCCATGTCTTGGTGTGGGTGGACAATACAGCGGTAGCCTCTTACATAAATCTTCAAGGAGACCCACGTTCTTGTCAGCTGTATTTCTGACACGTCGGATTCTCCTTAGGGCCCAGGGTAAGCTCCTGTCACTCAGGTCAGTTATATCCCTGGATGCCCGTATATCGGGAGCAGATTTACGGTCCAGACAGGAAATACCAACGGGGAGTTAAGAACTCCACCCTAAGGTAGTAGTTGCCCAGAGTTCACCAGCAAGGGTTTTTGCCTCTTACTGATAGCACCGCGCTGGCCAAACAGGGCTTGGTTCTCGGAGCTAATCTCTTCCCTCGACGGCTCGCCTTGGGCGATTCCGAACAGGAAGGATCTTCTATCTCAGGCACAGGGCAATATTTCATCCCTGCCCCAAATTGTGGAATCTTTCATGTTTGGCCCCTAAGGGTACCAACTGAGGGACACAGGGCTCTCTCCTGAGGTTACCGAGACCTTTTTAAATGCTGGGCTTTTTCCACTTGGAACAAGTTTGGGTGAGATCTTAGGGCAGAAGAGGACCTCTTCGCCTCTATGAATAGCGCAATGTCTCCTCTACTTCTCCCTGAAATCACCCAGCCCCTTGGGTCTGGACGTTTAGACATACATGACCCAGAATGCGTCTGTATGTGTTTCTCTCCCCGGTTTCTCTGCTCCCAGGAGTCTTAGCAATGTTCACCAGCAAGGGTCTTGCCTCCTAATAATGGCGCTGCGCTGGCCGAACAGGATATGTTTCTCGGAGTTAATTCCTCTCCTCGACGGCTCGCCCTGGGCGATTCTGAACAGGGAGGACCTTCTCATCCTTGAGGTCATCGAGAACATTTCAAGTGCTAGGGCTCCCTCCACTTGGAACTGATCTGGGTAGATTTTACAGGGCAGAAGAGGACCTCTTCGCCTCTGTTGATAGCGCAATGTCTCCTCTACTTCTCCCGAGTCGCCCAGTCCCCCCTTGGGAGGGGCTGAACGTAGAAGCGCAAATGCGCCTGCATGCGTTTCCTTCTGCTAAAGTTCTTATTACAGAACCAGCTAACTGCCAGTTTGCTTCAGTTCTGGATTTTCTGTAGAAAGAACTGTCAGCGGGCACTTGCCTCACCACTGCCAGGCTCTATTTGGCCACTGCGGTTTGCCACGGCTTGGTGGGCGGAGTGCCCTCAAAGAGGCATCCTCATTATTGCCCGGGCCTCACGGGCGGCGGTCAAGCTTCAGCCAGTAGGTTTCAGGGTGCACTCTACCAGAGGGCTCTCCTCCTCTAAAACCTTGGCTAGAGGTCTCCCTCTGCAGCAAGTTTGTGATGCGGCAGGTTGTCCTCTCCGCACACATTCATTAGATTTTTATAGTTTGGATGTTTTGCCACTCCGGGCTCTTATGCCCTTGAGTCGACGTCTCAAGCTCATGTCTGGACAAGTTTGTGATGCGGCAGGCTGGTCCTCTCCGCTCACATTCATCAGTCTTTATGACAAGTTTGTGTTGCGATAGGGTTCTCTTCACACACATTCATCGAACTTTGTGGGCTAGATGCTTTGCTACTCCGGGCTCTTATGCCCTTGAGTCGACATCTCAGCCCATGCCTAAACAAGTTTGTGATGCGGCAGGTTGTCCCCTCCGCGACACATACATTGGACTTTTTAGTTTGGATGTTTTGCCACTCCGGGCTCTTATGCCCTTGAGTCGACATCTCAGCTCATACCTGAACAAGATTGTGATGCGGCAGGCTGATCCTCTCCGCTCACATTCATCAGTTTTCATGACAAGTTTGTGTTGCGATAGGGTTCTCTTCAGCACACATTCATCGAACTTTATGGGTTAGATGCTTTGCTACTCCGGGCTCTTATGCCCTTGAGTCGACATCTCAGCTCATGCCTGAGCAAGTTTGTGATGCGGCAGGCTGGTCCTCTCCGCTCACATTCATCAGTTTTATGACAAGTTTGTGTTGCGATAGGGTTCTCTTCGCACACATTCATCAAACTTTATGGGTTAGATGCTTTGCTACTCCGGGCTCTTATGCCCTTGAGTCGACATCTCAGCCCATGCCTAAACAAGTTTGTGATGCGGCAGGTTGTCCTCGCCGCACACATTCATTGGACTTTTTTAGTTTGAATGTTCTGCACTCCGGGCTCTCATGCCCTTGAGTCGACATCTCAGCTCATACCTGAACAAGTTTGTGATGCGGCAGGCTGGTCCTCTCCGCTCACATTCATCAGTTTTTATGACAAGTTTGTGGTGCGATAGGGTTCTCTTCGCACACATTCATCGAACTTTATGGGTTATGTTTATATATGTACCAATATATGTACCAATATGTTTATGCGTTGGGCTAACGCAAACAATAACTGATTGGGTGTTTACCACCGAACTTTGGGCTATGATCGCTAACATAAATCAACTCAAATTCCTTCTCTGATTTTGATTTTTTACTACAAAGCGGTGTTGGGCGTTCCGTTTCCGACAATCTCTGCACAGAGTATACCAATCACAACTGACTGGGTCATCTGACCAATCACCGCAGATTAGCGTCACGCAAAGGAGGGGTTTGGAAAAATGAGTCGTTGAAGGAATCATTTGGGAGTCGGTGAGCAAATCAGGTAAACATAAATGCATATTATAAGACAACAAAAGTGTTTTTTGTCATTGCATGCATGTAAAACTGTTGTTGGGGACTCCCAAAACAATATTAGGAACATTTTAAATGCCATAATAGGTGCCCTTTAAGGTAAAAGAGCTAAATAAAGAAGTTAAACGTAAGATAATTGAGGCGCAAATACAGTATGAAGGAATTTAAAACCGGTAATGTCAGAGATGCCTGGAGGGGATTAAATACAATGATGGGCAGACAACAGAAATGGTTACAACTGAT
The DNA here is from genome assembly GCF_025860055.1 of Xyrauchen texanus. Classification (NCBI taxonomy): domain Eukaryota; kingdom Metazoa; phylum Chordata; class Actinopteri; order Cypriniformes; family Catostomidae; genus Xyrauchen; species Xyrauchen texanus. The sequence continues at coordinate 948,954 of NC_068286.1, read as the reverse complement.
TGATGATGACACCCATAGCTTTACAAATAATTTTACAATTTGACAATACTGCAGGTGTTGTGAATAATGATACTATGACTGAATCTGCTGTCTGCTGTGCTCTGTAGAATTAAACCATATAAGGCTACTGGTCTGGATGGTCTTAAGGGCATTGTTCTAAAAGAGTGTGCAGAACAACTTGGGCATGTATGTACTCAGCTGTTTCAGTTCTTTTTAGATGATGGTTTTGTACCAGTAATATGGAAAAACACTACTGTTATTCCAGTACCTAAAACACCTCATGCCAGAGCTCTTAAATACCTTCGCCCAATTGCCTTTACATCTGTTCTGTGCATGTGCATGGAGCATGCATTACATAAAGAACTGCGTGGTGCGGAGGGGGGCGGGGCCGGGGTTGAAGGTTTCACTCCGGTTCACCCGGGGTTGGAGCGCCTGTCGTCTGCCTGAGTGTGGAGGAGTGTTCGAGGACCACACGACGGTACCACAGAGAACCGGTGAGTGAGCTTTTTCTCTCTCTCCTCTCTCTCTCTTTCGCACTGTGTTGGCCTTTTCCCTCGCCTATGTTGTTTTCTTCCCCTCCTGTCTCCTCCCAGGGCGAGGAAGGCGGGGATGAACACGCGGGACGCAAGATACACCCCAGGGATGGGGGGGGGGGGTGTACCTCATGCCGGTGGCACCCCGGCCTGAGATAACGCCAGGAGGAGTGTGGAGCGGAGGGGGGTGGGGCCGGGTCAGAATATCGCGCGCCCGGTCCCCAATCGGCCTGATGAGGCGCGCGAGGGATAAAGGCGGCTGGTGACGATGGTTCGAGAGAGAGAGAATTACGGGCATGTCCGGCGTGTGTGTTTATGTTTGTGCTTTTGGTTTAAGTTTTCATTAAATATTATTTATGTTGACAAGCCGGTTCTCGCTGTTACACAAGGCACAGCACCATTTAAATAAAGCGAATGCTCATGTTAGAATTCTCTTTATGGATTTCACATCAGCATTTCAAATTTAAAAAAGAAAGATTGCAAGATTTAGGTGTAAGTAGTTGGATCATTTTATGGATTGAGACATTTTTAAGAAATAATCCCCAACGTGTCCGTATTAACGGAATCTCATCTGATTGTATGGTCTTAAATTCAGGGTTACCACAGCAATGTGTATTATCACCCTTTTTTCTGTTTATATGAATGAACTTCAATGTAACAGGGACGATCTCACTTTAATCAAATACACAGATGACTTGGTTTTAATTTCTTGCCAAACATATACGAATAGTTCAACTTATTTTGAGAATGTTAAAAGTCTTGTACAGTGGTTTGATAACAGTAATCTACAATTAAATATTGAGAAAACAAAGGAATTGTGCTGTGGGAATCAAAATAGGACAGGTACGGCTGGTATCTCATATCAACAATTGATTATAAAAGGTGTAAAGGTAGAGTAATTTCACATTTTAAATATTTAGGTACAATTATTGATTCCAGGAAAATTTGGATCATATAACAAAGCAAGACTTAAGCAAGACTTAGGCCTACTCAGGAAATTAAGACATTTTAGTATTGATAGGAAGATCCTCCAACAAGTAAGAATATATTACAATTGACAATGTATCTACGTGTATTTCCTCTGTTAATTCAGGTTACAAAATCACTTTGTTAAACCATTGACCCAAAACACTTACTTAGTTTACTAATTTTACTAACAGTTCTAAACATAAATAACTAATATTGGCATTATATTTATTTATTTACTGTAATAGCAAAATTGAATGTACAGCTGCTTTGAAACAACGCTTGTTGTGAAAAGCGCTACACAAATTAATTTGACTTGATTACAATTCAGAAACTCTCCTGGGGTCAAAAATAACTACTTCATCAATGAATGTCATAGGCTGATCCATGGATTGATCACTCTTCATAGACAAACAGCTGGGTTCTGCAGATACAGCTTTCTGGTTCTGCAGTCTTATAGCATCAATACATGTAAAACGATTCACTCCATCTCTATTTGTGCTTCAAGAGATATACAGTATCAGAGTTTTGTCCTACCTGGGGTCAGAGGTCATTGTTCCATCACTAAGATCAGGGGGCTTAGCTATGGACCTATCACTCTTTATAGACACACAGCTGGGTTCTGGTGATACTGCTTTCTGGATCTGCAGTCTTATAACATCAATCAAATAATTCAATCAATACCAATTTATGAAACTGATGAGATATCCAGAATGAGTCTTTCCTCTTACCTGGGGTCAGAGGTCACTGCTCCATCACTGAGATCAGGGGGCTTAGCTATGGACCTACCACTCTTTATAGACACACAGCTGGGTTCTGGTGATACTGCTTTCTGGATCTGCAGTCTTATTACATCAATCAAACAATTCAATCAATATCAATTTATGAAACTGATGAGATATCCAGTATGAGTCTTTCCTCTTACCTGGGGTCAGAGGTCACTGCTCCATCACTGAGATCAGGGGGCTTAGCTATGGATCTATCACTCTTTATAGACACACAGCTGGGTTCTGGTGATACTGCTTTCTGGATCTGCAGTCTTATAACATCAATCAAACAATTCAATCAATATCAATTTATGAAACTGATGAGATATCCAGTATGAGTCTTTCCTCTTACCTGGGGTCAGAGGTCACTGCTCCATCACTGAGATCAGGGGGCTTAGCTATGGATCTATCACTCTTTACAGACACACAGCTGGGTTCAGGAGGTGCTGCAGTGTTCTCCTCTTCATAAAGACTCATTTTAGATGCAATGCTGCTCTTATTTTCCCTCCATTCAAAGAGGTAGCAGTTAGGCCTGCAAATACAGCACATAAATTAAGAGTTAACATCCTCCTGAATGGCAGTAACAAATAGTTGTTCAAATTTTTAAATAAATTAGTTTTAAGGGTATTTTTGAACTTTCTGAGAAAAACAATAATGTTATCAGCTGAATGCTGAATCCTTGAATCCTGGCGAACACACACACACACACACACACACACACACACCAACCATCCATCCATCCATTTTCTATAGCCGCTTGTCATGGGTAGTGCTGGAGCCTACCCCAGCTGTCTCGGGCATAAGGTAGGAAAACACCCAGGACAGGTGGCCAGTCCATCACAGGGCAACACACACAGAAATACACCACAGTCTCACTCACACATACGGGCAATTTAGGGTCTCCAATAAACTTAACTTGCATGTCTTTTGGACTGTGGGGGAAACCGGAGCACCCGGAGAAAACCCACACAAACACGCAGAGATGCTCCGCCGCCAGACAATATGCCTGCAGCTCTTCCTTTTGTTAGCACTGATCCAACATTTCATTTTTTATCCCTTTTTCTCCACAATTTTGAATGGCCAATTCCCAATGCACTCTGAGTCCTCATGGTGGAGTAGTGATTCACCTCAATCAATCATAGTTATCTCCACGTCTGAGACCATCAATCCGTGCATCTTACCACGTGACTTGTTGAGCGTGTTACCACAGAGACACACCGCGTGTGGAGGCTTCACACTATTCTCCACGGCATCCACACACAACTCACCACGCAACCCACCGAGAACGAGAACCACATTATAGTGACCACGAGGAGGTTACCCCATGTGACTCTACCCTTCCTAGCAACCGGGCCAATTTGGTTGCTAAGGAGACCTGACTGGAGTCACTCAACACACCCTGGGATTCGAACTAGCGAGCTAGTGTACCAGGGGTGGTAACCAGTGTCTTTACCACTGAGATACCAGGCCCCTATTTTTGTGTCTTTTTTAAGTAACTTTATGAACAGGAAGGAAATCAATTGATCACATATAATATAGTCAAATAACACTTTCCAATAAAGTTTCATTTGTTAACTTGAAAAACAGTGAGCGATACTTTTACAGCATTTGTTAATCTTGGTTAATGTCCATTAATATTAACAGAGAATAATAAATGTTGTTAAAAAAAACTTTCTTTGTTAATTCCTGAATCCTTCTGCATTAAGTAATGTTAACACATGGAACCTTACTGAAAAGTGTTGAAAAAGCTACCATTAAATGTTTTAGATATTAGTCAAATCTAAAAAGCAAACCAACTTAAGAAATTACGCTTCAAGCGGTAGATGGCGCTAATCCACTAATGCTGCATCGATCCTGAAACTCCTGCGACTCTGCAGATGGACATGTCGATACACATTACAAAATCATAAAATGTTATTAAATATAATAATAATAATATACACCTTGTGGTAAAATTTCCTTTGTTGAACGTTGTGAAGAATATTTTGCACTCAGACCACTCACTGACTCAGAAATACTAGCTTCGCTCACTTCAGTGTTAAAGGGGACAGCTAAGGACTGGTGGCTAGCAGAGAGAAGACACATTTTCACTTGGGACCAGTATAAACAAGATTTCTTGCATGCTTTTTTGACTGATGACTACGAAGCGGAATCTGCCAAACGTTTACTGGAGAGGAAACAAGGTCCAAAAGAACCAATTAGAGACTTTGCATACCATTATCGTGCCTTATGTTTAAGATGGAAGAAGGAGATGTCTGAGAAGGAGATTGTACAGTCCATTTTGAGGAATTGCAATCCACGACTCGCAAGTTTGTTAAGGGGCACTGTGAAAGAGGTGAGTGAATTAGTAAGAGTGGGCACGCAAATTGAGAGAGATTTCGAGGAAGCCAAAAGATGTTGGAGTCAGGCCAACACTGAAATGCAGAAGCACAAGAACCAAACTGACAGAGATGCCCATCACAAATCCAATCCCTCGCATGCACGTATTCTGCAGTCCATTCCTAATGCCAACATGTTGAACTTCAAGTTCCTCACCCTGCCAATGTTGATCCGAGGAAGATATTTTCAAGCTATGATGGATACGGGTAGTTCCCTGACTCTAACACAAGAATCCTGTTGGAGACAGTTGAGTCGCAAAGAACAGCTGAATTCTAGTCATGGTCAGACCTTCAAACAAGCTAATGGCCAAGTGTTATCATCTTTGGGGATGTGGAACTGTGAATGTGAAGTGCAAGGAAGGAGGTATGATTTGAATTTGTATGTAATGAAGGACGAAGATCTGACTGTACCTGTCATCTTGGGTATGGATTCTCTGATGACTATGGGAATCAACTTGAATTTCCATAAAGCTCAATATACCTTACCTACCTCAAACTACTGCCAAGAAGAGACATTCCCATTCATGTCATCCAATTCCCCCAATGCATTGCTGCCTTTCTACCTTGCCTTACCCCTACAAGAAGAGTCACCTGAAATGCAAACATTTATCCATCAACTTGTTACCAGTGCAGATACATCTCCAGAATACAGGTCACAACTCAAGCATCTGATGAGAGAATGGCCTACTGTTTGTACCAACGAAATAGGGCACACAGATGTAGTCAAACATCGCATTATTACCACCAGTGAAGTACCTATCCTTAAGAGACCTTACAGAGTATCACCTGAGAAACAACAATTCATCGAACAAGAAATCAAGGTAATGGTGGAGAAAAACATCATTAGGCCTTCACTTTCTCCATGGGCTGCACCGGTGGTCCTTGTACCAAAGAAGGGAGGTGGTCAGAGATTCTGTGTTGATTTTAGAGGTTTGAATTCAAAGACGTACTTGGACGGTTACCCCATGCCACAGACATATGAAATCCTTGAGTCTCTGCATGGAGCAGCTATTTTTAGTACCCTCGACCTCAAATGCGGATATTGGCAAGTTGAGATGGAGCCAGAGAGTATACCTAAAACTGCTTTTACTACAGCATCAGGATTATATGAATTTCTTCGTTTACCTTTTGGCCTGAAAAATGCTGCTGCCACATTTCAGCGACTTATGGAGTTTGTGTTGAAAGACGTGAAGGGTAAGAGTTGTTTCGTATATATCGACGATGTCGTGGTTTACTCCAAGTCGGAGGAAGAACATCTAGCCCATCTAAGAGAAATCTTCCAGTGTCTGAGTCGGGCAGGTCTCACTCTAAACCTCCAAAAGTGCAATGTAATGCAGAAATCCTTGAAGTTTTTGGGACATGTGATTTCAGTAGAAGGAATTAAAACTGACCCTGCTAAAGTTGAAGCTGTAGCCTCATTTCCTGTCCCCAAGTCACTGAAAGAGGTGCAACGTTTCTTAGGCCTAGCAGGATGGTACCATAGATTCATCCCTCAATTTTCTGAGAAAGCTGCCCCACTGCATTCCTTGAAAAGGAAAGGAGCAACTTGGATTTGGACAGAAGAGTGTAAGCATTCTTTTGAATTGATCAAGCATGAACTGACCAGTGCCCCAGTTTTAATTTCCCCAGATTTGTCAAAGCCTTTTAGAGTCCAGACTGACGCTAGTGACATTGGTTTGGGAGCCGTCTTGACCCAAGACATAGATGAGGTGGAACATGTCATTGCCTACGCCTCACGTCTCCTGCAATGAGCTGAGAAATCATATTCGGTTTCAGAGAAAGAGTGCTGTGCAGTGATATGGGCAGTCGAAAAATGGAGACCGTATTTGGAGGGACGACGTTTCGAGGTGATCACTGATCACGCTGCTCTAACCTGGGTGTTTAACCATCCAAAACCATCTTCACATCTGACCCGTTGGGCCATTCGCCTGCAAGACTTTGATTTCATCGTCAAGTATCGAAAGGGTCAATGTAACATCGTGCCTGATACCTTATCACGCAGTTTCCTAGATATCCCACCACTTACAATGCTGTCACAGGTGAAATCCCAGGATTCATCCACCACTTTTTCTGCTTTTCCTGTGGAATGGATGGACATTGCAAAAGCCCAAAAGGAAGATGCAGACATTCAAGAGATCATCGGAAAAACCAAAACATCTGCTGATCCTTATCCCACACACATCCATTTCCTTTTGAAAAATGGATTTCTGTTCCGCAGCATGCCACAAGGACAGGGAGGGCCCAAACTTCAAATAGTCATACCCATCAGCTTAAGACAAGATTTTCTCAACTATGCACACAACAACCCTCTAAGTGGACATCTTGGCAGACTTAAAACTTTGCTAAGACTTGTGGACATTTGCTACTGGCCCACTATGCGCTCAGATGTGTGGAAACATTGTAAGGAGTGTCAAGTATGTCAACAACACAAACCATCCATTTCAAAACTCGCCGGCCATATGCAGTCTACACCAGTAGTGGAACCCGGACATATGCTGGGAGTTCACCTCATGGGACCATTTCCCAAAAGTCCCAAGCAGAATGTACATCTTTTAGTAATTGTGGACTACTGCTCAAAATGGGTGGAGTTGTTTCCCTTGCGTGTCGCAAAAGCTCCACAGATCGCACGCATCCTGGTGGAGGAGATCTTCACTAGATGGGGTACACCAATGTATCTGGTGTCCGACAGAGGAACTCAGTTCACCTCACAACTAATCTGTCAAATCTGCAAGCAATGGAGTGTCATTCAAAAGCTAACTACGACTGCACATCCTCAGACAAACCTCACAGAACGGGTCAACCGTACTCTGAAAACCATGATTGCCTCGTATGTTCAAGACTACCACCACCATTGGGATAGATGGTTGGCAGAGTTCTGTTTTGCCATTAACTCGGCATGGCAAGAGAGTACAGGATTCACTCCGGCAGAAGTCATGCTGGGTCGAAAGTTGAAAGGTCCCTTAGAAAGAGCAGTTCTCAAATCACCTGACCAAGATAACCCCACATACCCAGTTCTGGAGAAGTACCAAGAGCTTATCCAGGCCGTAAAGAGGAATGTAGCACGAGCCCAGGAGAAACAACGTCATTACTACAACCTACGAAGACGACCAGCTCACTTCCAGGTTGGAGACTGTGTTTGGGTTCGTACTCATCCTCTATCACGGGCTAGTGATGGTTTTATGGCCAAGCTTGCGGCAAAATGGAAAGGTCCTGCTAGAATAATTAAATGTCTTGGTCCTGTAAATTACTCTGTGTCCTTTGTTGATGACCCTGATCATGTAGATTCTTTTCATGTTCAAAACTTAAAGCCATTTCATGGTACTGTGCAAACCCTTTCTAATTGAGGGGGGAATATGTAACAGTCACTGCCTGTCACATGTTTATTTGTTTTCATTTTCAGTGCTATGTTCATCCCATCCACTAGGGGGCACCAGTAGCACCTCTACCTTATAGATAAAAGAGGAAGTAGGAGAGTAAGAGGTAGATTCAGTTTGACTAACCACATGGTATCTGCTGTTCTTAATGGTAATCCTGGTCTGAGAAACGTTAAGTTTGCTGCTCAACCGTGAGTTTGTAGTTCTTATTTCATCTTGTGTATGCTTTGGTAAAAGAACTTGTAAAGATGTTAATGAGTTGTTTTCTGTTATAGAGGATTTTTGTATTACCCGTGACATACATAGCCCTTGAGTGCTGGATTGGGAGTTTGCTTGGGTGCATGAGGGCAACTGCCCAAGGACTTTATTCAAAGAATTCCGGGCTGTAACCAGAAGGAAAAATACTTCATTTCATCAGTTACTACCATTCCCAGATAAGACTGTTAATTCTAAAGACTGCTCACTTCATCAACCTCATTATCCGTCAACATCTTTTATGGGGCATTTCACATTCATCCACTCCCACCAGGACTTTTCTTCTGTGATATTTTGTTTGTTTGGGTGTATGATGAAGTGTTTTGTGTAAAATTCAATATATTTGAAGAGAGAAGATTTTCATTTAGTTGTCTTTTGTTGATTCATGTTTACCCTGAACACAGTATCTGATGCAAGACTGATTTCCCCCTCATTCTACTGTAGCAGGCCTGGTTTAAAATAGCCGGGACAGTTATAATATGAAAAATAAAAGTGTGGTTTATAAACGACAGAGTAAACGAATCGTAGGGATGAATTAGCGATTCTCTTTTCCATTGCTTATCCCGTGCGGTTATACTTTTCTTTTTTGAATATTCATAAGGTACATAAACTCTCCTCATTACTATGCACATATCCAAAAATGTATTTACAATATCTGAAATGACCATTTTAACTAGTAAAATTACATTTCAGCATTTTCAACATTTCATTTTTTTTTACATGTAAGAATTCAGTTACAGATATTTTAAGAAATTAAATCCCATTTTTGATATCAAGTATTTATTTCCACGAGTGATGATGTCATTGTTGATATAAAGAATTGGCATTTCCACGAGTAGAAATTACATTAATAATATCAAGAATTAGCATTAATTAACTAGTGAAAATTTTATTGAAAATGTAATAAAAAAAATAACCTACATGTGATTAAAATTTAAACAGGTGCCAAAACTATGCAAAGATAATTACAGATTAAAGATAAATACATAATTACATTTTCACCAGTTAAAATTCCAATTCTTGATATCAAGTATGTACTTCTTACTTGTAAATTTGAAAATTTTATATCAACAATTATTCTAATTCTTGATATTTATTTGCATACACTGTGAACGCAACACAAGGTTCCGTAAAATGTGTCTTTGTATTAAAGAAACAAAGACGAAAGTGATTAAATCATCAAGTAATGCAAGACATTTCACCTTGAACCTAAAATTGAGTTCTATTTTATTTCCTTTTGGCAGCATAAAGTGTATAAACAAAATGCAAACTCGATAAGAACACACATTTGGAAACATTATTTTGTGAACAAAAGATAATTTTTTAGGCTTATTTATTTTGATTATTATTGTCTTTACATTTATAATTGTCTTTAATTTGTAGGCTATTAGTAATCTCCATCTGTTGTCGTTGACGGATGCTTGTGTGATGGCAAATGGAGATGTTAAATAAGATCACTTCATTATTTTATGCTTTTTTCGTTTAGTTTAAAGTGCAATTTGAATTTATAAATGTCTTTTGTTTAAGATTTCTGTGTTTCAATAAATTAATAACATTTTTAAAGCAAAATCAATCAAGGAAAAAAACCCTGACCCTAGGCAGGTGGGTTAATGGAGTAATCGGATATCGCAACATTTATAAGGCAATTATCACAAAAATATTTTTTATACATTTTGCCCAGCCCTAATTCTTACTAGTAAAAACTTGTATTCATGAGATGTTCCCCTGATGGTGTTTAGTGATTTTGAGCGCTGTCTCTATGAGTTCATTGGTCAATACTCCTGGAAGAGCCACTACTGATGAACTTCATGTCATCATGCGCCCTTCTGTAGTTACTATGGTGATAAACAAATACCTCATGAAGTAAACAACAGATTTTTACAGTTTCAGAAGTATGTTTATAAAAATAATGTTACTGTAAATTTAACAGAATTGTTTTGTTTTACAGTGCCAGCATGTATTTACAACCATTTTAAATTGTACAGGTTGTTCTGTAAAGTGGTTTACATTTGAACTGTATTTTTGACATAATTATTCTGGCAATCACAGATGGCAGATGTTTTTTGTAAAACAACAGGATTTTTGGAGTGAAAAGTGATGCAGTTTATTTATTCACGTTGTTAAATATTCATGCTTGATATGACTACAATCATGTCAACTGTATCTGGGCAACATTTTGTATTGTTATCTGAAAGGAAGTTACGACATTTTAAACCAATTTAACCTTTTTATCAAAAGTCCCAATAATACAAACAAGTGATCTGATGGTTTTACTGAACATAAGAACTACTTGCATTTGTAAATGCCACAATAAACCAGAAACATAATTACAGAGAAGAAGGTATTCTCTTAACACTACTGACACTTGGATGTGTAGGCCTACTTTAAAAAAACGATACAGACACAATTAAACATAAATCAACCCGCCGCATTGGCAACTACTCGGAGACTTGTTCAATATGTTCAACGCAGAAATATAAATGAACAGATCTAACAAACCAATGCCATTAAACTTCATTTAAATCTTACCGTGAAATGTCCTTAAATGTCTTCCTTGTTGATGACGGTCATGTGTTTTTACTTTCACTTTCACTTTTCTCTGTTCGTGCATCTTCTTCCTGTATTACCGCCATCTACTGTGTGAAATCCACCAGAGACCTACCTGAATTTATAGTATTACCAGGACTAAAAGCTTCCAGAATATTACTTCAACCAGATTTGAAATTTTAAGGGACTGTATAATATATATTGTATATTACTTCCTATTGTTGGATTCAAAGTGTTCTTTAGAGTTATTTGTTGCTCTCTTTCTTCTGTATATTCTCTGCACTGTATTATTACATGGTCTACGGACATCATTGCAACTTTGTCTGCTTCTTCATTTCCTTTCACTCAGGTAAGATCTTTTACTGGTGTTCATCACAATAGTAATTTATGCTACATGATGCATAACAGATGCTGAACCAATCAGCTGTGAGTAAAGTGACACCTCTGGCAACTCCCCCTGTCTCTTAAAGTGCTCTTTACAGAAAAAATTATATATTTTAAATCCTCAAAACTGACTCTTTATGATAAATTATTTATATAGATTTTTTTTGCAGATGGAATCTTGTATTTTATTTAAATTCACTTTAATTTTTTTTACATTGACTTACTCCAGCCGTAAAACATAAAATATCAATACAAATATAAACATAATATAATAATAAGCTATTAATGAAACAGCTGGCAATAGTGATCGATTTTAAAATATTAAAATCTAAATCTCTCCACAAGATAGCGAAAGGAAAGTATGCCTCCCAAACCACTTTCACTGGCTAGAGATACATTATTTCACATGAAGTTCAGTATGATGGGAGTCATAAAGTGGTTTGGACCATTGTGTGTGGGGGGGAATGACGTCACAAATGAGCGAAACTCATTAATAATTAGGTTATGTGCAGATAATGTCAAATAATATTTTACTCTTGTTTCAATAAATAGTCAGAATTAATGACCAATTCAAGCATTTTAATAAAAATTCATTTGAAAACTTGAACTGTAGATTTAACACTATCAGTAGAATTTGTCAGTCCGTGAATAAATAAATGGATCTGTAGTAGTCAGATAAAATTATTGGTCTTTTGGTAAAATGATTTCTGGGTGCTAGTCAGCCCTATATAACCTTTTCATTTAATAAACAAAGACTTTCTTACCGCCACACATGGGTGGAAGTTGGAAGCCATCATTATTTCATTCATTAAATTCAGGGATAGTAAATAACTTTCTGTGCCTTGACAAGGTTACAGACAATTGTCATGCTTTATTTTCATGTTGAGAGGAATAACTGCTGGACATCTTAGCAAATGTTTTAGCACCTTTGGACTAGACAGCTCCCATAATGAAGCACTTAAGCTCTTTATAAAGAGCGATCTACATGCTGGTTTGGGAAACAGGTTTACTCTATTGTAAAATAACGAGCGACGTTCATTAAGATGACCGTAAAAGCTTAAAATGGAACATTATCTGGAAACCTAACTTTCATCTTCTACCAGACGATTTTGCTTTAACAATTTAATTCATTAATTGGAACACGAAAAACTTTAACAAAAAATATTTCTAAATTCTAATTACACTTCAAATGAAATGAAAATATAATAACTTAAACAGACATGATATAACACTTATTAAAGAAAAAATGTAAATATTATGTGTGATGATGTATTTAGCTTATTTTAATAACGAATTAAACAATGGATCAATAAGACCTGGAACATAGATGAATTAAACCGGAATATAATTGTAAAGTTAGGGAATATTCTCCAAATCTAATGTGAATGTAAATTCTATTTATATTAAAAATAATATTTGGGGGTGAGTGAATTTGCTAATTAAGATTATAGAACTCATGAGAACTCACGACACGCCATTGCACTATAAATATCCAGAGTATTGTAACCACATATTAACTCTATATTAAAATATAACATTTTGGGGCACAATCAAAATCTATCAAGAAATATGCTGGCCTTCAAAACTAAGGTTGACATGCATTATAGTTTCATAAATATTAATTATATAACAGATTAATTAAGCTTTTAATGAGATCTTATAAACACCCTCTCCCAAATCTGTTTCATTATGTGGGGTACTTTGCTTGTTCCAGTGTGTGATCCTAAAGTCAGAGGAGGGATTTCGTGAAGTGCTTAGGAGGACAAATAGATCACAGATTGACTAATATTTTAGACTAAAATTCACAGTAATTTATTCTACATCTTTTAGATTCAATAGTGAAATTGTGAGTTACTGATCAGTCAGTGTTGCATATGTGGACAAAAACAGTAATATAGCTAAATATTTAGAGTATGAAAGGAGATATTTTACATACTATATCATACTGTAGAGAGAAGAGGGTTCAGTTAGATTTAATCCTAATTGAAAAGAAAAAAAGATTCCATTCTAATATAGTTCAAGCAAAACTTTTGTTACCTTAAAACAGTGTCATGACCTCATATAACGATTAGCATTTAACTGTCTAAATGCTTTGTTGTTGTTGATTCTGTAGCCCTGTTGACATTTTTATTCATGTAAATATATATCTTTCGGTCAGGGATTTGTATATTGATTCTAAGTGCAGACAGTCAGAAATTCTTGAAGTCTTTCTTAAATAAAAAATATACAAAAACAAGGGAAAACAGAACAAAAACGCCCAAACTGATATCAACAGGGCAGCAAACCAAAACTCCCATTATTGGGCAAAGACAAAACAAACAAACTGGCTAACTAGAAAACAAAAAAGAAAGCACTGGACCTAGAATCTGATGAAAAATTTAAAAACCGTGCAAAAGCAGTAAAAACAAGAAACATGAAGGTCCTTGACAGGGAATTAAGAGGACACCACAAGGAAGAAATCAGCACAAGACCAGATAAAACTTCCTGACACTGTGGAGCATTGGTAAGGGACCGTCTGAAAAGTCCACACATTGTGCTAAAACTGTGGATTTTGTTTATTGAAAAAAGAAAAAAGAAATTTCGATATAAATGTCCATAAAAATGTACAAAATTACACAGATGTACAATGTACGAATACAATCACTGAGTCATAATTACAAGAAGTACAGGTGAATGGAAAAAAACAATATATACATAAGATAAAGAAGTCATGGGTCGGGAAAGTTCTCATGTTAGCATATAACAAGAGGATATGCACTTTTTATTATTAAAAACTCTCAAATGCATTTATAACTAAAACTGTGGAGGATGTGGAAAGGAACTTGGATTATGGTGATTTATGATAAGTGAAGTCCCTTCAGGTAGCTAACTCTGCATCACGCAAACAAAGGTCACATTAGCATTTCGTCCTTCAACCTTCAATGAAGGATAGCGGTCCACCTAAAGCATCACTGCATGAAAAGGCTGATTTCCAGGCTAAACACCCCTGCACACATTACTGCAAGTGCACAATATGTTCAGAAAAATGCTCAAGAGGGACACCCCATTAAAACACTTCAATAAGAGAAAAATGTCTTCAATACGGGGCGTTTCACTCTCCAATAAGTGGTTCCCTCCTGTTTAATGGACAAAAGGCATGCTGGATGGGAGCAGTGTTGAATGTAATCATATTGCAAATTAAAGCAATCTGATTACATTCTAATATAAATAACTGGAAATTTGTAGTACATTGATACAAATTTCCTGAAGAACTTCAAATGGGCCAACATTGAATGACTTTACAGTGCTGTATTCTGTATTATTTTGAATGGTAGAGTCTGCTCCAGAGTGCGTTTCAGAGAGATAAAGTCAGTGTGTTTCAGTCAGGTGTGTCTGTTTTTAATCTGACACAGAGACACTGAGGAATCATTATAAACCCCAAATCCAGCATAGAGGGGTTCAGTGAATGTGGTGTTGAATGTGTGTAAGTGTGTGAGTGTGTGCATTTCAGAGACAATGTAGAAGGACAGAGTGCCAGCAGACCAGTCCAGATACACTCCAACTCTTTTAGAGAGGGTCAAAGGGACAAATTTGAAAATATTATTATTGTAAACGACTGTAAATCCGTGTTTTGCACAGTTAAGACTCCAGGACATCATGTTGTCACCCAACAAACAGTCTCTAATTTCTCCTTTCCTGCTAATTCCTCTGTGTGCCACTGATACACAAGCCCCTGTCCCCCCTATCCATTCAGCCTCCCAGTAACAGCGTCCAGTCAGACTCTCTCTACACAGAACCTGAGGAAAGCTATCAAATCTCTCTGGGTGATCAGGATATGACTGTTTCTCTAACAAATATGTAGCCTTTCTGTTCTTCTCAGACAGAATGAGTTGAGAGTTTGCCGTGTTTGGATCCAAGGTGAGATGACAGAAATCTGAAAACAAGAAAAGAAAAAAATATTTTTGACACAACAAAACAATTGTGAGTGTAGTGTAGCCAGAGCAAGATATGGGACTGCAGAGTCACTGGTCACAGAAAACTCAATGCATTTTTTCACAGTTTAGTCTTCAAAATGAATGTATTGCTGCTATTTACTATTCATTCTGTTAAGTACATTTGCACATTGTATTGTTTATCATGTTTGTTTTTATTTCATACATTGTATTGTATTTTGTAAATTCTGTTTATCTGACCGTTTATATTGTAGTTTGTATGTGTATATACAGTTTATTGTGCGTACTGTATGTGTGTTCTTGGAGCTAATTACTAAGTCAAATTCCTTGTACTGTAGGTGCATCTTATTAGGCCAATAAACAAATTCTGAACAGAAGTAGCCCAAATTTGACTGCTATAGTAGTCCTGGAAAAATATTAATTATAGGACGCCAATCACTCAAAATCAGAATGAAACCAGATATTTTCCTATTACGGGGAGAAGTTGATATTAAGAATTATATTAGTAACATTTGGTCTAAAAAATGTCCCACTAAAATGTTTACATAGTCTTTCTTAAATTGCTTCAAATGAAATACTGTAAGAATAATGTCTTAAAAACTACATTTCAATTTCATACAATCATGTGGATATGCACACTTAATTTGGTCCCTCTTTGCACAGTTTGGTCCCTCTGTGCCCCACCTCTTCCACCACCGCTGTGTAGACTTACATTTTTGTGGTCCTTCTGCAATCATGAACTCTCCTCCATGATCCACACTATAAAACACACAAACATGATTTCTCATTCTGCTCAACTGATAAAAAATGAAGAACAAAAGGACAAAACAAAAAGAAAAACAAGCAGAGACCATGCAGAAATAAACAACTGTTGCTTACCCAAAACACAGAAATGCATGTGAACACATTGGACAGGATGACAGTATTTCTGGTCAACTTACTTGAGTTTGTCCAGTTTGCAGTTTGGATCATTGAGTCTGTCAGAGAGCAGTTTGACTCCTGATTCTCCTGGGTGATTGTAGCTTATATCCAGCTCTATCAGGTGTGAAGGGTTTGAACTCAGTGATGAAGCCACATAACAACAGCCGATCTCTGTCACCATACAGCCTGATATTCTACAAACACACACAACAACAGTCAACATCTTTTGCATTACAATTGATAAATGTACAAATAGCTTAAAATAAAACAATTTAGCTCCTGTACATCCCATATCTCTGTTTTTACTTTTGTGCCAAATAATTGCATTTCAGTTTATTATTGTTAAATAAATAGTTAATTGTCTTTATATTTTGTTAGTCTGTGCTCTCCACAAGTATAGTAGACTTGTTTTTTATCCACAAGAAAAGAAGATTTTAAAAAGGTATGAAACCCATGGCAGCTGGAAGTTCTGGTGCAAAAGCACAATCACATCACAAAGCACATAAGGTATATTCATACCAAGAGTGAATATTTACTGCTGCAGAATTAGACATCAGTAAAATCCAAATGTTGCAGTTTCAGACGTTTCAACTCTCATAACACACTGCAGTGAAACTGGCTTACTTACAAGCCAATCAAATTGAAATGTTAGACAAAGAGAGAGTAGCCGATTACATGTAAAAGGACCTATCAGCATAAACCATGGAAGTTCAGTGGTGCTAATAGCACAGAAAATTCACACATCAGCTTTCAAGCATGTAAATATGAGCATTGGAAATACTTTACCTTGTTTTGATCATTTCTAAAGTCAAAATTGTAATTTCATCTTAATATTCTTCAATACCTCAGTATCTCTAGTGTACAGTTTGGACTCTTCAGTGCATCAGAGAGCAGCTTCACTCCTGAATCCTGCAGGTCATTGTTACTCAAGTCCAACTCTCTCAGGAGGGACTTTGATGATTGTAGAGATGAAGACAAATTGTGACAACACTGACCAGTGAGATAACAGCCTCTCAGTCTAAACAGAAAAATAAAAGTTAAAACGCAGATTTAGGCCACGTCCACACTAACCTGTTTTTGTATTAAAACTCCATTTCTCTTTTCCATTGTGATTGTTTTCCAAATTATGCAGTTAATGAGGGCATTTTCGAAAGTTTCTGTTTTTGGTGGAGGAAAACACTGTTACAGTGTCGATGATAATGAGGCATAAATGATGCAAAATCAATGGGTTTTCAAACATTCATGAATTAGTGAAGACGTGGCCTAAAATAAGGCAGTGATAGTTCCGGTGTTCCTCATAATTTTGTTTTAAATAAATATTCCTGGTTCACTTATTCAAGTTAAGCTCAATCGACAGGATTAGTGGCATAATGTTAATTACCACATTTTGACTTTCCTTTTTTTCACAAAGCAAAAATCAAGGTTACAGTGGGGTACACAGTAAATACAGAACCCAGAATATTCCTTCAATTCCTTATTTTGGATTATACTGGACTCTGTATTTCCTAATGTTTGGCAGAATTATCTTAAACAAGTATTCATTACAAAAAAAAGGAGCAATATAAAATTATCAATGCTCTATGATGATATTTCAAAACTTTCTATCTAAAATGACATGCTGTTCTTTCCATGTCAAACAGTATCATTGAACATATAGAAAGATTAAACTCTTTATATGTGATATATAAAGTTTTATCTGCAGAAGAAAAACAACAACATTTGTGTACATTGGGAGGATTAATTCAAAATAAACAGACAACATGAATCTGGTAAACATATAAATTACATATAAAATATTTAAACATATATATGAGTCAAATTCAAACCTTAGTATCTCCAGTGTACAGTTTGTACTCCTCAGTGCATCAGAGAGCAGCTTCACTCCTGAATCCTGCAGGTCATTGTTACTCAGGTCCAGCTGTCTCAGGAGGGAGTTTGATGATTGTAGAACTGAAGCCAAAATTTCACAGCTCTTATAAGTGAGATCACAGCCAGCAAGTCTATAACAGAGATGATATACGACAGTAAAAACAGTAATAACCATTGGTGTTCCTCAACTGCCACACCAGCTGAACCCTCCGTGATATCACACTTACATCATATAGACATTTTTGATGTGTATGAGTTTACATCTGGAAGATTTATTTTTTAGGTTGCTTGCTCATCTGAAAAACATCTATAAGACATTCATCAGATTTCTTTTAGGTATTTATGAATTAGAATCAAAATCTGATCTTTTTAAGATGTTTAGAATATGTTGATTAGATTATGATGGTTTGCATATGAAAAGGTCTAAAACAGACATCTCAGAAATGTAATTGTGCTATCTGTTCTTTGGAGATACATTTAATATTTATATCTCTGAAAATGTTTCAAGAGCCTCAAAGGCTTTTCCTTATGATGGGGTTATGGACCAAAGCACAGGAATCCAAAATTACTGTTTTATTTATGAAAAACAAACTAGAACAAAAACACTCCAAGTAAAGAAAACAAATAAGAACAAAATCTCAAAAAGTAAGGCAAGACTGGATCAAAACACAAGACTGAATAGGGCTGGACAAAAGTTAATGCAACAAACTGGCAAAGACATGAGGGAAGAGGGCAAAATAAATTCAGCAAACAAAGAAACATCCCTTTTTCAGGACACTGTATTTTAAAGATAATTTTGAATAAAACCAAATATCTTCAGATCTTTATTGTCAAGGGTTTAAACAAGGTTTCCCATGTTTGTTCAATTAACCATAAACAAGTAATGAAAATACACCTGTGGAAAGGTCGTTAAGACACTAATACAGTAGCTTACATGCAGTAGGCAATTAAGGTCACAGTTATAAAATTTAGGACACTAACGATACCTTTCTACTAACTCCAAAAGAAAGATGCCCAGGGTCCCTGCTCCTCTGCATGAACGTGCCTTAGGCATGCTGCATGGAGGCATGAAGACTGCAGATGTGGCCAGGCAATAAATTGCAATGTCCGTACAGTTAGACGCCTAATGCAGCGCTACAGGGAGACAGGAAGGACAGCTGATCATCCTTGCCATGGCAGACCACGTTTAACAACACCTGTGCAGGATCGGTACATCCAAATAGCACACCTGCTGTCAGGTATAGGATGGCAATAACAACTGCCCGAGTTTCACCAGGAATGCACAATCCCTCCATCAGTGTCTGCAAGAGGCTGAGAGAGGCTGGACTGAGGGCTTGTAGGCCTGTTGTAAGGCAGGTCCTTACCAGACATCACCGGCAACAACATCGCCTATGGATACAAACCCACCATCCCTGGACCAGACAGGACTGGCAAAAAGTGCTCTTCACTAATGAGTCGGTTTTGTGATAGTCAGACTTGTGTTTATCATGGAAGGAATGGGCATTAAACCAAGGCCTGCACTCTGGAGCGGGATCGATATGGAGGTGGAGGGTCTGTCATGGTCTGGGGAAGTTTGTCTCAGCATAATCAGACTGAGCTTGTTGTCATTGGAGGCAACCTCAATGCTGTGCGTTACAGGGAAGACATCCTCCTCCCTCATGTGGTACCCCTTCTGCAGGCTCATCTTGACATGACCATGACATGACAATGCCACCAGCCATACTAGATCTGTGCATGATTTCCAGCAAGACTGGAATGTCAGTGTTCTACCATGGCCAGCGAAGAGCCCGGATCTCAGT
Organism: Xyrauchen texanus; assembly: GCF_025860055.1. Classification (NCBI taxonomy): domain Eukaryota; kingdom Metazoa; phylum Chordata; class Actinopteri; order Cypriniformes; family Catostomidae; genus Xyrauchen; species Xyrauchen texanus. The sequence continues at coordinate 929,229 of NC_068286.1, read as the reverse complement.
CCCATTGAGCACGTCTGGGACCTGTTGGATTGGAGGTTGAGGGCTAGGGACATTCCCCTAGAAATATCCGGGAACTTGCAAGTGCCTTGGTGGAAGAGTGGGGTAACATCTCACAGCAAGAACTGGCAAATCTGGTGCAGTCCATGAGGAGGAGATGTACTGCAGTACTTAATGAAGATGGTTGCCACACCAGATACTGAATGTTACTTTTGACACCCTCCCCCCCACCCTTTGTTCAGGGACACATTATTACATTTCTGTTAGTCACATGTCTGTGAAATCTGGCAAACCATACCGATTGGTATGTCAAGATGCAGTTCAAGTCGAAGACACCTAATATGTTTAGTTTACATATTTTATGCTTGATGTCACTTGATGTCTTTCAGAGACATATTGAATGAGTTTATTGAGGCTCCAACCAGCAGGAGAATCTCTTTTCACACTTATTCAGGAATAAAAATAATTGCAGTGATGTTTTTTTAAGGAATGTATTTAATTTATCGAATACATGATTCAACTGTTAATAATGAATACTCACAGTGCTTTTTTGCAGTTGCTCACAGCTGGTATCAGTCTTCTTCTACCCTCCTCTGATGTGTTGTATTGCATGGGACTAAACTCATCCAGCACCTCCTCTGACATCTGAAGCATGTAGGCGATTGCTGAACATTGAGCAGCAGTGAGTTTTTTCTCTGAGTGTTTGTCTGATTTCAGAAACTCCTGAATCTCGCTGTACAGAGTCTGATCTTTCATCTCCAGCAGACAGAGGAACAGATTGATGGATTTATCACCAGAGAGTTTATTGCTATCGGTTTCAGGAACACTCACATTGTCATGAGTAGAACCACCCTTGATTGTGTCTTTAATGTACTGTGAGGTTTTCTTGATGCTCTCTGAGCTGTTCTCTGTGTGTGTCAGTAGATCCTGTAAGAGTCTCTGATTGGACTCCAGTGAGATGCCTAAAAGGAATCGCAGGAAAAGATCCTGCCGTCCATTTTCACTACACAGGGTCTTATAAACTTCTGATTTCAGTAGCCCATAAAAATTTAATTCAATAGAACACTGCCACTCATGTGCTTCATCCTGTAAAAGGTGCAGTGCACTCTTGGTCCTCAACACATGGCAGTAAAGCTTATAGAAAGCTGCCAAAAACTCCTGAAAGCTGAGGTGTATGAAGCTGTAGACTTTCCTCTGATGAATCACAGATTCCTCCTTAAAGATCTCAGTGCAGATCCCAGAATACACGGAGGCGTCAGTGATGTCTATGCCGCTCTCTCTCAGGTCCTCCTCATAGAACATGACATTACCGTTCATCAGCTGTTTGAAAGCCAGTTCAGCAAGTTTCACAATCACTTCTCTGTTGGACTGCAGGAGTTTCTCTTCATACTTCTGATTCCTCATATTGATCTGAATGAGCAGGAAGTGGATGTACATTTCAGTCAGAGTTTGAGGGATTTCTGCACTGTCATCTTGTTTCAGGATGTTTTGAAGCACAGTGGATGAGATCCAACAGAAGACTGGTATGTGGCACATGATGTGGAGGCTTCTTGCTCTTCTAATGTGTGAGATGATTCTGCTGGCTTGATGCTCATCACTGATTCTCTTCCTGAAATATTCCTCCTTCTGAGGGTCATTGAATCCCTGAATTTCTGTCACACGCTTGATGTATTTGGAGGGGATCTGATTGGCTGCTGCTGGTCTGGAGGTGATCCAGATGAAAGCAGAGGGAAGCAGATCTCCTTTGATGAGTTTTGACATCAGCACACCCACTGATGAAGTCTCAGTCACATCAGAAACTTTCTCCCTGTCTGAAAACATCAGTGGAATTCTGCTTTCATCCAGACCGTCAAAGATGAAAACAACTTTACACTCATTATAAATCTTTGAGTCCAGATGATGAAGTTCAGGATTAAAGTCCAGCAGAAGTTTGTGAAGACTGTACTGCTCATCTTTAATCAAGTTCAGCTCTCGAAATGGAAGCACAAACATGAAATCTACATCCTGATTGGCCTTTCCCTCGGCCCAGTCCAGAATGAACTTCTGAACAGAGACTGTTTTTCCAATTCCAGCGATGCCTTTAGTAAGAACAGTCTTTACTTGGTCTTTTATCTTCTCCTCACATCCTGGTTCAGGTAAGGATTTAAAGATGTCATTGCAGTAGATTGGAGTGTCTTGTAAGTGTTGAGTTCTGGGTGTTTTCTCCATGTGTAAAACCTCATGTTCTTCATTCACCCCTTCACTCTCTCCCTCTATGATGTAGAGCTGTGTGTAAATCCTATTCAGGAGCATTTGATTCTCTTGTAGTTTGATTCCCTCAAATAAGCTCTCATATTTGTTCTTCATGATGGTTTTGTGTTGGTCTTTGACCCTCTGCAGAGTCAGATCCTCAACTGGTTTGTGAGAATCCTGCTTCAGGTCTTCATCTCCATCTTTTCCTCTGGAAAGACAAGGAGTAAAGAGAAAAATATAACAAACAGAAAAATAAAAGTGTCTACAGCCCTAATTGGAAACAACACAATATTTTTACTCTTATTAGAAAATATGTGTAGGTCCTGTATGTTTGTTTTTGATAAGAGCTAAGTTGATGCCATTTTCCACAGACCTGATGGTGTGACAAGTATACCTAATGGGTCCAGTTGAGAAGTTCTTGAGTTGATCAAGGACAATATGCCTTTACAGTTTGATAGAAAGACAAATGCTTTGATATGATTTGTTCATCTCTGATTATTCACTAAGTCACAACATGTTATAGCAAATACATTTACATTTATGCTTTCATCCAAAGCACTTATTACAGGAACAATACCCCTGAAGCAACCTGAAGGTAAGTGCCTTGCTCAAGGACACAATGGTGGTGGCTGTGGGAATCGAACTGGCAGCATTCTGCTTACCATTTCTGTGCTTTATCCCACGATGCCACCACCACTTGCAAATAAGTATGGGTGGGAATTTCACGCATTTTTCACATCAATGATTAAAACTGTGAATTTACTAAATGCCCCCAAAATATTTGTCCTATTCCATGGGAGTGTATGGCAGCATTATGAACCATTCATAATAAAATTATTATATTTTGCATATTGATAGGGGTGGTGTTATGACGCAAGAGGAGGCAGACAAGGGTTTGGATCCAAGCGCGGTTTATTTGCAAATAATAATCAGGAAAACACAGGAACAAAGGAAGAGACCACGATGGGAAAATCAAGCTAAAACACAAAATGAAACACAGGAGCAAAGAAAAGTCCACAATGGGAAAATCAAACTAAAACATGAAATGACATCCAGGCATGCACAGGGTGAGGGAACATCCACGAAGGGTAAGGGAATCTCGAACAGAACATCCATGAAGGGTAATACTCGAACGAACAGACAAACTGCTGGGAACATGAACAATGAGAGCATACATGGACATAGGCAACGAACTTGTAACGTCAACGCACGGCAACAGGAAGGGAAAACAGTGGGGTTTAAATAAAGAGACACGGTAATGACAAAATGACAGACAGGTGCGGACAATAACACACTGACAGGGCCGGAAACGACGGGAAGAAGGGAAGTGTAGTTTTCACAAAGACAGTGAAACACGGGCGGACAACAAGGAAGACATGACAGGGAGCGAGATAGGCAAAACGGAAAACATGGGGCAGACAACAAGGGAACGTGACATGGAACGTGATCGGCAAAACCGAAAACACGGTGCAGACGACACGCAACATGGTGCAGGTGACACGAAACATGGTGCGGACGACACAAAACTGTGACATAATCCCCCCTCAAAAGGACCGGATTCCAGACTGTCTTAAAAGGAAAAGAAGAAACAATAAAAAGGAATGAAGAACCCAGGAGAGAGGGGGTAGACTGGGGGGAAAACAGACAGACCAGAGGGAGAACAAGGGGCACAAAGACAGTTCACGGGGGTGCAAGGGGTGCTGAGACAGGCCAAGGGGGCAATTAGGCAGTCCACGGGAGGCAGGCAGACCAGGGAGGTCGAGAGGGTAGACAGGCAGACCAGGGAGGCCGAGGGGGCAGGCAAGCAGTCTATGGGGGTGTGCGAAGGGGACCGGGTCCGGTGGCCTGGGGGGCGTCAACCGGGCAGGGGCAGGTTCAGGAGGCCTGGAAGGCGGCCACAATGTGGGGATAGGCCTGGGGGGCTCGGGAGCTGGCCACGAGGCGAGCTCCAGATTAGGAGGTCTGAGCGCGGGCCATGGGGCGGGAGCTGGTTTGGGTGGCCTGGGAGCTGGCCTCTGGACAGGGGCCAGTACAGGAGACCTGGGAGGTGGCCGCATGACAGAGGCTGGCGGAGCCGTGTGAGGCAGAGCCAAGGAGGACTTCGGAGGCGGAGCCGTAGAAGACTTGGGAGGCGGCGCCGAAGGAGGCGTAGGCAGGGCCGTGGGGGGCTCAGGAGGCGGAGCCGAGGGAAGCGATTGCGTAGAAGGCCCAGGAAGCGGAGCCGAGGGAGGCTCAGGAGGCGGAGCCGAGGGTGGATCAGGAGGCGGAGCCGTGGTAGGCGGGGCCAAGGAGAACTTCGAAGGCGGAGCCGTAGAAGACTTGAGAGGCGGCGAAAAGGGTTGCTCAGGTGGCGACGCCGAGGGTGGCTCAGGAGGCGGCGCTGGGGAAGGCGCTGGAGCCGAGGGAGGCTTCGGAGGCCGAGCCGGGAGAGGCGGAGCCGGGAAGGACCTTGGAGGCGTCGGAGGTGAGGCTGAGGGAGGCTCCGGAGGCAGAGCCGAGGGTGGCTCTAGCGACGGAGCCGAGGGAGGTGGCGCCGTAGGAGGCTCTTCAGGCGGTGAGCTGGAAGGCTTCGAAGGCGGAGCCGAGGAAGGTGGCGCCGTAGGGGCCTCTAGAGGCGGGGCCCTAGGAGGCTCTGGAGGCGGTGCCACGGGAGGCTCGGGAGGCGGAGCCGCGGGAGGCAGAGCCGTGGGAGGTCCGAGAGGCGGAGCCATGGGAGGCTCGAGGGGCGGAGCCGTGGGAGGCTCGAGGGGTGGAGCCGTGGGAGGCTCGAGAGGCTCCAGGGGCGGAGCCGTGGGAGGCTCGAGAGGCCCGAGAAGCGGAGCCCTGGGAGGCTCGAGAGGCCCGAGAGGCGGAGCCCTGGGAGGCTCGAGAGGCTCGAGAGGAGGAGCCCTGGGAGACTCGAGAGGAGGAGCCCTAGGAGGCTCGAGAGACTTGTGAGGCGGAGCCCTGGAAGGCTCAAGAGGCTTGAGAGGCGGAGCCCTGGAAGGCTCGGGAGGAGGAGCCCTGGATGGCTCGAGAGACTTGAGAGGCGGAGTCCTGGAAGGCTCGAAAGACTTGAGAGGCGGAGCCCTGGAAGGCTCGGGAGGAGGAGCCCTAGGAGGCTCGAGGGACTTGAGAAGCGGAGCCCTGGAAGGCTCGAGAGGCTTGAGAGGCGGAGCCCTGGAAGGCTTGAGAGACTTGAGAGGTGGAGCCCTGGAAGGCTCGGGAGGAGGAGCCCTGGAAGGCTCGAGAGGCTTGAGAGGTGGAGCCCTGGAAGGCTCGGGAGGAGGAGCCCTGGAAGGCTCGAGAGACTTGAGAGGCGGAGCCCTGGAAGGCTCGAGAGGCTTGAGAGGCGGAGCCCTGGAAGGCTCGGGTGGAGGAGCCCTGGAAGGCTCGAGGGGCGCTGGCCCTTGGACGGTCATGGCTACTGGCGCTGGCTCTTGGACGGTCATGGCTACTGGCGCTGGCTCAGGGACGGCCATGGCTACTGGCGCTGGCTCAGGGACGGTCGAGGCTACAGGCGCTGGCTCTGGGATGGTCGAGGCTACAGGCGCTGGCTCTGGGACGGTCGAGGCTACAGGCGCTGGCTCTGGGACGGTCGAGGCTACAGGCGCTGGCTCACTGACCTCTGAGGCGACAGGCTGTGGCTGGTTGACCGTGGTATGCGCTGGCTTGGGTTCGCTGGGCGCTGAGGGCAGAGCCACGGGGGGTTTAGGGCACGGGGCTGAGGCAGGCGGAGGCTGGAGAGCAGAGGCCTTTCCCCTTCTCCTCTTCCTCCGTGCTGATGCGACTGGCGACGCTGGAGTGCTGTTCCTGGTCGGCGTGGCTTCAGACTCACTGGCCGTGGCTGGCAAGGGCTCAGGCTCGCTGACCGTGGCCGACGTGGCTGACGAGGGCTCGTAGACCTGGGCAGGTGTGGGCTCTGGCTCGCAGACCAGGGCAGGCGTGGGCTCTGGCTCGCAGACCGGTGGGGCTGGTGTGGTAAGGTGCGCCAGGGGCGGCTGGAGAGTCTCCGCTGCGGGTGGTGAAGTTGAGTCCTCCTTGGAAATGCCCACAGTAAACGGAGAGCCGCACACCAGTAGGGTCGCCTCCAGGAAGTCGCAGAGGGTCCAGCCGTGCATCGCCTGAGGCAACCGCTCCTTCAGCGAAGGGTTCAGGTTATCCCAGAAGAAAACCACCAGGGCAGAGTCCGGGAAGTCGGAGTGGTTTGCCAGAGCAAGGAAGTCCTGGATGTGATCTTCTATGGGACGGTCCCCCTGTCGCAAGCAGAGCAGCCGGTAGTTTGCCCGAAAAACCGCTGGATCCATAGTTTGGGTCGTGCGTTCTGTTATCACGCAGGAGGAGGCAGACAAGGGGTTGGATCCAAGCGTAGTTTATTTGCAAATAATAATCAGGAAAACACAGGAACAAAGGAAGAGACCACGATGGGAAAATCAAGCTAAAACACGAAATGAAACACAGGAGCAAAGAAAAGTCCACAATGGGAAAATCAAACTAAAACACGAAATGACATCCAGGCATGCACAGGGTGAGGGAACATCCACGAAGGGTAAGGGAATCTAGAACAGAACATCCACGAAGGGTAATACTCGAACAAACAGACAAACTGCTGGGAACATGAACAATGAGAGCATACATGGACATAGGCAACGAACGTGTAACGTCAACGCACGACAACGGGAAGGGAAAACAGTGGGGTTTAAATAAAGAGACATGGTAATGACAAAATGACAGACAGGTGCGGACAATAACACACTGACAGGCCCAGAAACGATGGGAAGAAGGGAAGTGTAGTTTTCACAAAGACAGTGAAACACGGGCGGACAACAAGGAAGACATGACAGGTAGCGAGATCGGCAAAACGGAAAACATGGGGCGGACACGAAGGGAACTTGACATGGAACGTGATCGGCAAAACCGAAAACACGGTGTTGACAACACGCAACATGGTGCAGGTGACACGAAACATGGTGCGGACGACACAAAACTGTGACAGGTGGATATGAATAGCCCCTTGAAAAAGTGTGGGGTCTTCAGTCCTCTTAAGCATTTAATCAAGAAACAAAATTAGTTTTGGTCTAATTTCTCTCTTAATGCAAATTGTAAAGGACCTCATTCATGAAAATTCCACCAAATACAGTAGCTGCCATCTTGAATTTGGATGTTTATCTTTTTTTCACTACTACTCCTACAAACTTTGTCTGATTTGCCTGAAGATTGGCTCAGATGATCTTCAGACCAAGCCGCACGGTAATTACTTATCATAATTTTGAATCTCGCTACAATTCAGAAGTTATACCCATGCAAATTTAAAAGTGAACATACAAACATGAAGTGAGGCTGTATCTGGGCACTGCTTTAGTCTTTTGAAACAAAATTGTATGTACTTCTTTGGGACCATGATGTCAGGGTACATGCCATTTGGTTACAGCACCACCAATAGGTCAAGAAATCTCAGAAACTTTTGAAAAGTTTTGTCAAGAATCTTGAGATTGGTTCATTGGATTACTGTTGTCCATATTTTTATGATATCAACAATATTGAACACTTTGTCAGATATAAAAGTAAATTGTTATGCATCTTCCACTTCATGTCTTGGAGGTACCAGAGCAGTTTGGAGACATTGCCACTTGGTGGTCAAAATGCTTCGTCAATGAAAACAAAACTTTCTACATATAATTGCCTCCTTATCCTATCTTTTTAGACAATGGCAGGGAGATTTCTAATCAAAACCTGCCTGAACAACAACAGTATCTCATTGTAGCGAACCCGACACACACACACACAAGTAGAGACAGTCACAATGATGAAAGACTGCTTTATTGTTAATAAAAGCAGTCCGGGCAAAAGTACACACAAGGGGCAAATCCAGTGAAGAGTAGTCGTGGGAAGCGTAGGGTCAAAAGCCGGGGAATCAAAGATATAAACAAGGGGGCAGATCTAATGAGGGAGGTGAACGCGAGCGGGGAAAACAGTTAACAACTAGGGCGAGGAACAAGACGAGACTAGCGGGAACGAAGACAGGGGGGACGAGAGGAATGGGGAGTTGGCAAGCTAAGACAAAGAATAGTGGGAGGTCAAAACTAGACGAGACTAGCAGGGGCAAAACTAGACGAGACTAGCAGGGGCAGAACTAGACGAGACTAGCAGGGGCAAAGATACGGGGAACTAAATACACAATAACCAACACCAAACAAAGCGAAAGGATAGTGAGTTATATAGGAGCGAGTGCAGGTGTGAACAATGAAGGTGACGAGACGAGTGCAGGTGAAACTAATGTGTGGGGATAGGAAGCGCATGAGTGCAAGTGGTCATAATGTTCAGGCTAATGCGCGTGAGAAGCGAGCATGAGTCAGAGGGGGGAGATAGTATACGAGCGAGAGATCGTAATGGCAAAACCGGGCGTGGAAGCCCGAGGGAGGAAACAGAGCGTACGAGCTCATGGGGGCGGAGCGAGGAAGCGGGAAGCGAGCACGCTCGCGGAGTGCATGTGTGCGTGCTCGTGGACGTGGAGATGGGGCAGAGGAGCGGGGTTCGTGAGAGTACTCCCCCCTCTGAATAGGGACGGCTCCTGACGGCCGCTTCGGCCTGCGAGGAGCTGAGGAACAGAACGAGCCTGTGAGCTCGGGGGACAGAACGAGCGTGTGAGCTCGAGGGGACAGAACGAGCGTGTGAGCTCGAGGGGACAGAACGAGCGTGTGAGCTCATGGGAGCAGAACGAGCGCAGTGAGCTCGCTGAGGGCAGAACGCAGCGTGTGAGCTCGCTGGGGGCAGAACGAGCGCGTGAGCTCATGGGGGCAGAACGAGCGTGTGAGCTTCAAGGGGCCAGAAGGCACAAAAGGGAAATGAAACAGTCCATGGGGGTCAATGGGCAGTTCAAGGCAAGGTCAGGGGAACATAGTGGACAGGCGGGTGGTCGGGAGGTCTAGGGGGCAGCCATAGGGCAGAGACTGGGTCAGGAGGTCTGGAAGGCGACTGGAGGACAGGGACTGGGTCCGGGGGTCTGGAAGGTGACCACCGGACAGGAATAGGGTCCGGAGGCCAGGGAAGAGGCCACAGAGGGTCAGGAAGTCCGGGCTGAGCCGTGAAAGGCGGAGCCATCAGAGGTGGCACCGTAGGTGGCTCTGGAGGTGGGGTCCTGGAAGGCTCCGGAGGTGGAGCCGACGGAGGCTTTAGGGGCGAAGGCCTGGAAGGCTCTGGAGGTGGAGCCGAAGGAGGCTTTAGGGGCGAAGGCCTGGAAGGCTCTGGAGGTGGAGCCAAGGGGGGCTTTAGGGGCGAAGGCCTGGAAGGCTCAGGAAGTGGAGCCCATGGAAGTGGCGCCGTAGGAGGCTCCAGAGGTGAAGCCCTGGAAGGCTCTGGAGGCAGAGCCGAGGGAGGTGACGCCGTGGGAGGTGGCGCCGTAGAAGGCTCCATGAGTGAAGCCCTGGTAGGCTCTGGAGGCAGAGCCGGGGGAGGTGACGCCGTGGGAGGTGGCGCCGTAGAAGGCTCCAGGAGTGAAGCCCTGGTAGGCTCTGGAGGCAGAGCCGAGGGAGGTGACGCCGTGGGAGGTGGCGCCGTAGAAGGCTCCAGGAGTGAAGCCCCGGTAGGCTCTGGAGGCAGAGCCGGGGGAGGTGGCGCCGTAGGAGGCTCCAGAGGTGAAGCCCTGGAAGGCTCTGGAGGCAGAGCCGAGGGAGGTGACGCCGTGGGAGGTGGCGCCGTGGGAGGCTTGGGAGGCAGAGCAGCAGGAGGCTCGGGAGGCGAATCTCTAGAAGGCTCTGGAGTCTTAGGGAGCAGAGCCATGGGAGGCTCGGGAGGTGGAGCCGTGGAAGGCTCGAGAGGCGGAGCCCTAGGAAGCTCTGGAGTCTTTGGGAGCAGAGCCACTCGCTGGCCGTGCCAGGCTTCGAGGCTGGGGCCGTGACAGGCCTCGGGATTGGGGCCGTGTAAGGCTTAAAAACGGGGGCCGTGTAAGGCTTCAAGACGGGGGCCGTGGTAGGCTTCAAGACGGGGGCCGTGGTAGGCTTCAAGACGGGGGCCGTGGTAGGCTTCAAGACGGGGGCCGTGGTAGGCTTCGAGAGGGGGGTCTTGGTGTGGAGCGCTGGTTCAGTGTCTGCCTCCCCCACAGTGAACGAGGAACCAGAGTACAGTAGGGCGAGGTCAATAAACTGAACCAGGTTAAGGGGGCAGCGACCACCAGGCATTAATGATGAGGTTGGCTCATTCAGTCCACATTGGAAAATGGTCTTCAGAGCCACCTCATTAAAATTCACCTGGTACGCCAGGACACAAAAATCCATAATATAAGCCTCCACGGTTTGGCTCCCCTGACGCAAGCCCACGATTTGAGCCGCTGGGTCCACAATGCCGAGGGCACACAACCGCCGCCTCGCATAAACACCCCTTGGTCAGCGTCAAAAGAGCCGCACAACCTCTCCGGGGATGGAGAGCTCACGGCGCTCAGAAATGCACTGGATGCATAAACGGACTCGGGGGCAGACACAGGTGAAACAGGGTGACATAAATCAGACATAGTGCATACCTGCTGCCCCCGGCCGTGAGCGCGTGGTCCTCTCTCCACACTTTAGCTCCTCGCGCCGAATGTGACGTGCTTCTCCGCTCGAGTGAGCTGCGCGAATCCTTAGCGCGGGGCATTGTGACTGTCAACGGTGAGGTTGGTTATTCTGTAGCGAACCCGACACACACACACACACACACAAGTAGAGACAGTCACAATGATGAAAGACTGCTTTATTGTTAATAAAAGCAGTCCGGGCAAAAGTACACACAAGGGGCAAATCCAGTGAAGAGTAGTCGTGGGAAGCGTAGGGTCAAAAGCCGGGGAATCAAAGATATAAACAAGGGGGCAGATCTAATGAGGGAGGTGAACGCGAGCGGGGAAAACAGTTAACAACTAGGGCGAGGAACAAGACGAGACTAGCGGGAACGAAGACAGGGGGGACGAGAGGAATGGGGAGTTGGCAAGCTAAGACAAAGAATAGTGGGGAGGTCAAAACTAGACGAGACTAGCAGGGGCAAAACTAGACGAGACTAGCAGGGGCAGAACTAGACGAGACTAGCAGGGGCAAAGATACGGGGAACTAAATACACAATAACCAACACCAAACAAACGAAAGGATAGTGAGTTATATAGGGGCGAGTGCAGGTGTGAACAATGAAGGTGACGAGACGAGTGCAGGTGAAACTAATGTGTGGGGATAGGAAGCGCGTGAGTGCAAGTGGTCATAATGTTCAGGCTGATGCGCGTGAGAAGCGAGCATGAGTCAGAGGGGGGAGATAGTATACGAGCGAGAGATCGTAATGGCAAAACCGGGCGTGGAAGCCCGAGGGAGGAAACAGAGCGTACGAGCTCATGGGGGCGGAGCGAGGAAGCGGGAAGCGAGCACGCTCGCGGAGTGCATGTGTGCGTGCTCGTGGACGCGGAGATGGGGCAGAGGAGCGGG
>NC_068286.1:850984-917084 GCF_025860055.1 Xyrauchen texanus | reverse complement strand
CTCATTAACAATTTAGTACACTGACTCTCAGCTTTGTATGTATCTTTGGTGTAATTTTGACACAAAAATTAGGGTGTTTGAATCCCACCTTAACCTTCTTACCATTGTGCCTCTGTTATCCTGGAACTCGTTGCATTGTGCTTAGTGAATGCCAGGAGGCTTGGCCCCAGTCATTTCTACTTGCAGAGATATTTAAAACAGAGTTTCTCTCAATGTCTAACACTAGTTTCTCTACAAGAGTACTCACAAAGGATCAAAAGTCCTTGCTCCATCACTGAGATTAGGAGGAAGGGGCATGGAGATGTCACTCTTCAATGACACACAGCTCAATACTGGAGATGCTGCAGTCTGGGTTTTCCTCTTTGTGACACTGAAAAAATAAATAATGATTGAGATTGGCAGTCTTTACTCCTGTCTGTTGTTATAAATAAATGTAATTTATCCAATAATGAAGTGTTTCTCACTTAGGGCCAGAAATCCCTGCTCCATCACTGAGATTTGGGGGAAGAGGCATGGATATATCACTCTTCATAGACACACAGCTGAATACTGGAGCTGCCACTCTTTGAGTTTTCCTCTTTGTGACACTGACGAAACACAGAATAAATTAAATTGTATGTCTGTTATTTAACTATTGTCTCCAATACTGAAGTGTGTCTCACCTGAGGCTAGAGGTCCCTGCTTCATCACTGATATTTGGGGGAAGAGGCATGGATATGTCACTCTTAATTGACACACTGCTCAATACTGGAGATACTGCTCTCTTCAGATTCATGTTGGCGGCAATGCCTTTCTCCTCTCTATCCTCATTGAGACTCATTTTAGAAATGGCATCTTCCTCCTCTCTAATATCACAGAAATTCATGGCTGCATTTGGAAACAAGGAGAACATAAATGATACATGAACTGACTGATGGTTAGAAAATAGCGAATAAATCAATGTCATTTTATACAGTATAAAGCTGTGTCTTATGAGTCTGTCTGTCAAACTCTTCCGGTTATTCTTGATCTCAATAAAAGAAAACTGAACTTTGAACTGTCATTGAAACCTGATTAACACCCAGGCCAACAAACATCTCAAAAATGTATATTATAAATATAGCAATATGCCTAAATGCATAAATCAATCATTTTTACTTTAAGTCATGATCAAATACTATTGAATATGACTGTTTTAAGGACTATTGGGACAAGATATAAAGAAAAATAAAGACCATTACTTACTGCGAAATATGACCTTATAATAACATGAGGTTTCTTGTCAGGTGAAAAAAACAACTGTACGTCTCATGTTTAATGCAATCATGTTGTTTTCTCCATGTGTATCTCCAGATTGTGAAGCGGTTGGAGTCGTTCTGCTGACATACACCTGTGCTTATGATGTGCGCTTGGTATTTAAGCAGCTCTCTCTCTTGAACTTTGCACTCTTTTCTCTCCCTTATACGTTGACATTTCTAGTATGTGGTTTCTATTACGATTAATGTTTATCTCTTCTCTTTAGCACATTACTATTCATTGAACATTTACTATGTGCCTTGAGGCAGCTAGTAGGCTACAAGTATGTGCCTCAAATGCAAATAACAATAATGGCGACATTCAATAAATATGGAATGTTTTCATTTAATCATTCAGTTAATCCATTTTTTGGAATTACATGTACGCAATATGCAATGATCTAAAAATTGCAATGTGTTATCAATGTATTATTATAAGCTGCATTATCAAGGTTATTCAGTATGTTACATAGTTAATCCTACTTTTATTGAATGAATACTTTGGTTATTTAGATACCATTTGAAAGTGCAGAAAAAAGATTAGCTTACATCTCTCTCCCTCTGTGTAAGGCCTTTGTGTCAAGGGAAAATGAATTGATGTAATGCAGAAAATGGGAGACCTTGGAGATGGGATGAACATGTCAAGAGAATGAGTAAGGAGGTTTAGATAAGCAACATCACCTGTAGTAGCTTGGCTTTAAGCAAGAATTACAGCCTCTTTTTATCAAACTTTGTAGGACCCAAAGTGAGGTGGGCATGTGGATATTGAAAGGATAATTTAAAGAGCAGGACTGGTGCAGATAATGGCAAGATTACCAAAACAGGCAAACAATATATGTGTGCTACTGAGTGCTAGCATTAAGATGAAACAGCAAGTTGGGGCCAAAGGTGAACAGAAACTGTATAAAAATTCATGATTCTGAAGTGTAATTTCAGATGTTCCATGGACCACCTCAGCTTTGTTATATATTTAATTAAGTCTAATTTTATGGCATCAAAACCCAAGACTTTGAGAGTGAGTCTTTACATTAGAGGCAAAGGTTCCACGACACAAACACATCATTAAGTTAAAAAAAATGAAATATAAATGTATATACATAACTTGTAACTTGTTGTATGACATCTGGACCTCCACAGACTTTAACCATTAACCTTTAATCAAATTATGAAGTCCACAATATGAAACAGATATATGTTTTTTATTACAGAGTAAAGTACAAGTACATCGTAAATGAATAAATCTTTAGCAAATGATAAATTAAATGATCCAATGACATAATTATGGCTTGTAATTATTTTCAATAAATGTGTGCATGTGTTTGTGTGTGTGTGTGTGAGAGAGAGAGAGAGAGAGAGAGAGAGAGAGAGAGAGAGAGAGTGTTTATATACAGCACTGTGCAAAAGTTTTAGGCACTTGTGAAAAATGTTGCATTGTGAGGATTAGTGTACCTACACATATAGTCTACTGTAGGTATTTTTAACTACATACTTTGTTTTCTGTTAGAGTTAGGTTTAGGGTATGGGTTATGGTTAGTTTACAATAATAAATGTTAGCTTTATATAAAAATGATAGAAGTCGCTGGTATTTCCCTGTTTATTTAGCTGAGCAAATGTGTGTGTGTGTGTGTGTGTGTGTGTGTGTGTGTGTGTGTGTGTGTGTGTGTGTGTGTGTGTGTGTGTGTGTGTGTGTGTGTGTGTGTGTGTGAGCGTGTATTTATCACTTTGTGGGGACCAAATGTCCCCATAAGGATAGTGAAACCCGAAATTTTTGACCTTGTGGGGACATTTTGTTGGTCCCCATGAGGAAAACAGCTTATAAATCATACTAAATTATGTTTTTGAAAATGTAAAAATGCAGAAAGTTTTCTGTGAGGGTTAGGTTTAGGGGTAGGGTTAGGTTTAGGGGATAGAATATAAAGTTTGTTCAGTATAAAAACCATTATGTCTATGGAAAGTCCCCATAAAACATGGAAACACAACTGTGTGTGTGTGTGTGTGTGTGTGTGTGTGTGTGTGTGTGTGTGTGTGTGTGTGTGTGTGTGTGTGTTAAAAGGAGAGATAAAGTGAGTACATTTCTTTCATTCAGCATGTGTCTCTGTATGTTGTTTAATTTGACACAAAGACAGTGAGGAGTCATAAACCATAAATCCAGCATAGAGGGGTTCAGTGAATGTGGTGTTGAATGTGTATATGTGCGTGAGTGTGTCTGTGTCAGAGACCCTGTAAAAGGACAGAGTGCCAGCCATCGTGTCAAGATACACTCCTATTATTTTAGAGGGTGATAAAGGAGAAGGTATGACAGTGCTTTCATTATTGTGCCAGATAGTGTATCCATCATTAGTGCAAAACAGACCCCAGGACACCTTATTCAGTCCAAACCTATGGTTATTCACTTTTCTGCCGATTCCTTTATATGTCACTGCTGTATGACCCCAACCGCTCCAATCAGCCTCCCAGTAACAGCGTCCAGTTAGACTCTCTCTACACAGAACCTGAGGACACGCTTCAAATCTCTCTGGATGATCAGGATAAGACTGCTTCTTTGTCACGTACGCCACCTTCCTGTTCTCCTCAGACAAAATGAGATTAGCATCTGCTGTTTTTGGATCCAGTGTGAGATCACAGAAATCTGGCCACAAGAAATAAAATAAAAGAGTGTGTTTGTATATTCATTTTATAGTTATGGCCATGTGAATGTATCAGAGAGAAACCCTACATTTTCTTAGTCCCGGTGTGATTCTGGAGGGCCCTCCATAGTCCAAACTAAAGTAAGACACAAACATAAAGAATAATGAGTATTAAAGAATAATCTCCACGGATGGAGACAGGCCCCAATCAATTGTGGCCAAATTTCTGAGATCATCCGACAAAGAACCTGTGTAATGCGTGGTAAAGTGGTAATTAAGGCTTTCTAGGAAGAACCACAAAACTTTCTTGTTCCCAGAATTGTGAATTTGACAAGAGAGAAGCGTGATCGATTCAAGGAATACAAGAAACTCAATGGAAGGTCACTTTTGCACTAATGTTTCGGCCAAATTGAGAATAGATACTAAGGATGGCCACAAAATATTTGCCCACAGCAAGCTATGTCCTTCATATAGTCAATGGAATGAGTAAGTCATTGTGCGATGTGCTTGATGTAGCTGAGTGGAACTGACTCACTGAACATTTACTTGTCTGTCCAAGGAAACTGAGCACCTTTTTTGTTTCTTTTTGTGCTGGTTCCGCCTAGTGGCTGGAGTTTGTTTTATTGATTATTTTCTGTTATGTAAAAGTTTGCATACCCATGGAGAATTGGTAATATATGTAAAAATGTTAAAGAAAACATGAGTGAGCAGGCAAACATTCCTTGTATTTCTTATGGGATTCATATTCAACTGTAGGTTATAACAGAATGTCACAATCATAAAACCAAACACGGCAACAAAGATGGCCATGAGGCAGTGGTGGCTCAGTGGTTGAGGCTCAGGGTTACTGATGAGTAGGTCAGGGGTTCAAGCCCCAGCACCACCAAGATGCCACTGTTGGGCCCTTGAGCAAGGCACTTAACTCCAGGTTGCTCCGGGGGGATTGTCCCTGTAATAAATGCACTGTAAGTCACTTTGGATAAAAGCGTCTGCCAAATGCATAAATGTAAAGAAAAAAATGAAATGACCCCTGTTGAAAAGTCTGCATCCATTAGTTCTTAATATTGTATGTATTGCCCTCTTAGCATCAATGACAGCGTGCAGTCTTTTGTAATAGTTGCCCATTTGTCTTGGCAAAATGCCTCCAGATCATGCAAAGTCTTTGGTTGTCTTGCATGAACCGCACGTTTGAGATCTCCCCAGAGTGGCTGGATGATATTAAGGTCAGGAGACTGTAATGGCCACTCCTGAACCTTCACCTTTTTCCTGCTGTAACCACTGGAGGGTCAACTTGGCCTTGTGCTTAGGGTCATTGTCATGCTGGAAAGTCCAAGAATGTCTCATGCGCAGCTTTCATGCAGAAGAAAGCAAATTGTCTGCCAGTATTTTCTGATAACATAATGCATTGATCTTGCCATCAATTTTCACAAGATTCCCCCATGCCTATAGAGCTTAATACTCATTGACTATTTATACACAGACACTAATTGCAATTTAAAAAGCTACAGGTGTGGGAAATTAAACTTTAATTGCCATTTAAACCTGTGTGTGTCACCTTGTGTGTCTGTAACAAGGCCAAATATTCAAGGATATGTAAACCTTTGATCAGGGCCATTTGGGTGATTTCTGTTATCATTATGAAAACGGAGCAAAACAACTAGGTGTGATAATACATGGCTTCATATGATCACTCTCCAGCCTATGACAGTTTTTTGCATGATCAGTTATTTCCAAAATCAATGCCAAAATGTCACAATTTCTGCCTGGGTATGCAAATTTTGAGCTCAACTGTAACTCCATGTCATTTTTTTTACAGAGCCTTTTTTCACACTTGCATTAGATGCAGGCTATGTGATATTATTTTGGGCTATGTCTTATCTCCTTTTTGTAAGAGTGATAAATTTAAGTGAATATTCATGCCAGGGCAACACATAACATGGCTTCATATATTCACAAACTTGTGAATTTTGTTCAAGGTGTATTCACTTGGTGAATTCTCAAAAAGATATGAGAGGTCCATGTTATTTAAGTGTCACAAAATATAATTGGCTATTTTTGTGAGAAATTCCATCTGTGCTTTTGCAGTTTGGGGATTCAATCAGCAGGTGCTATCAAAGTCAATGTCTAAACTCTGGAATTACAGTGGAACATAAGATTACAGGATATCCCTGAAAAATAGAAAACATTCAAGTGTCCATGAGCAGATTCTGAACAGATCAACATTTGGAAGAAGTTTTGAAGCCATTTTCTCAGTTTCCGTGTTGACATACGTAGTTACAGATTTTTTGCTTTGTAGGGCAGTACAGGTCTTACCATCATCTTATTTATTTTTTTAGTTATACTGTATGTATTTTTTGATTGCAAATGAATTAAATTTAAATTTAAGTTCAATATTGAGAACAGTCCATATTACAATTTCACTGTAAAATGCTAAATGAAGAACAGCAGTAAATATTATGGTCCACATATGTTTTCTGCACAAAAAAATGGAACAGTGAAAGTTCAAACTGTCAAATTTCCTTTAATCAATGTAAAGCAGTGGTCGATTTGTAAAAAAACATTTCAAGGGGGATAGTTTTTGTGTGAGTCGGGGTTCTTATGGGTCATGACAAACACGGTTGTCCAAGGTCTAGAATAAAACACAAATGTTAAGTTAGAAACCTTTGTGTCCAATTTATTGTCATACATTTTGTTTTTTAAAACACAGGATGTTCTTTAAAAAAAAGTTATACGACAAAAAATTTTTATAATGTCACGTGGTCTAACATCAAGTAAATAGTATTAAAGACTTTCCTTGCACCTTGAATAGAGTGCAAGGAGAGCATAATTGAATAGGGAGTATAAACAACTTAATCATATATTTCAAATATGTTTTCAAACACATTTTTCTAGGTAAATAATATATTTTATAAATATTATGAATTTTTTAGTGTTTAAAGTTTCCTCAGGGTTACACCACATGACCAGAACAAAATGTGCCTATTCATGTGAAAATATAATTCTGTACTCTTAAAGACAGTCAAAAGATTTCCTTGAACTGTTCTCTTGGCCATTTCTGAAAGTCTGCATAACTTATGAAAAGTTGCATTACCTTCAGTGGCCTAAGTTTCTTGTAAACAATAGGAGAGACAAGTCAACCCATCGTTAACTCTGACTTAACTCTGTTAGCCAGTGTTTTCATAAAAGTGGTTTCTTTTTGCAGTGGATAGAGTCAGAGCTTGCGCGCTAAAAGTTGCACCACTACAGTGTGACACGCAGAATATTTCCAAACTGTGCAAGTGTAAAGGTCTTATTGGGGGATTTCACCTCTTGAAATCTGGCAACCAAAACATGTTGAAATCTAATTCTGACTGGCTAATTGCCCTTATTTAAAGTCTGTTGTTTATCAAACATAGATAATGAATGATTAGTTCTAATACATGACACAATTTATCTAAAGGGGATGATAAGGGGCGATGGTGGATCTACAAGGGGGATGGTTTTTGGTATTTCTCACAACAAGAGTGATGGCATCCCCTCGCATCCCTGGTGTAAAGGGGAACCACAATAAACAATTATTTTAGACACTTGTATCTTGCTTACTTGAGTTTGTGTAGTGTGCAGTTTGTATCATTGCGTCTCTCAGAAAGCAGTCTGACTCCTGATTCTCCTGGGTGATTGTAGCTCAGATCAAGCTTTAACAGGTGAGAAGGGTTTGATCTCAGGGCTGAAGCCAGAAAACTACAGCCAACCTCTGTCACCATACAGCCTGACAATCTACAAACACGCACATCAACAGTCAAATCATTTACAAAAACACATCAACAGTCAAATAATTTACAAACACACACATCAACAGTCAGATTATCAACAAACACACACATCAGCTAGCTGTAAATCTAGAAACACACATATCAACAGTCAGATAATCTATAAACACACACATCAACAGTCAGATCATTTATAAACACACACATCAAGAGTTAGATAATTTATAAACACACACATCAAGAGTTAGATAATCTACAAACACACACATCAGTTAGCTGTAAATCTAGAAACACACATATCAACAGTTAGATAATCTACAAACACACACACACCATCAGTCAGATTGAAACAGCTCTTTTATGTGTTAGTAGAGTAAAGAGAAAGTTGTGAAAGATTAGTCAACCACACAAATAGTTTACCCTAACCATTACATTTACTTGAAATGAAATGCATTGTATTAAGTACAAAAAGAGAGACAATTCGATCACAATTAAATATTTTTATCAATTGACAACCCTTATGTTTATTTTTATCAAATACCTCAGTATCTCCAGTTTACAGTTTTGACTCTTCAGTGCATCAGAGAGTATCTTCACTCCTGAATTCTGCAGGTCATTGTTACTCAGATCCAGCTCTCTCAGGGAGTTTGATGATTGTAGAACTGAAGACAAACTTTTACAGATCCAATCAGTGAGATTACAGTCAGCGAGTCTGAAAACGTAACAATAACAAAACATCAAAAGGCAAACAGGAGAGACAAGGCAATGTTTATGTAATGCTTGCCCATCATATTTAACAGTTTTGTCTAAAAACATGACTTTGCTGTTTTTGGATACCTTTGGTTATATAGAATCCAATAATACTTTTTTTAAGACATTGGCTATATTGCCTTTCTGCCATTTTGAATGTTATTGTAAAGTGATCTCTTTTGACCACATTGTTGGATTTAAAATAGAAAATTTTAAAAAAGAATATTCATCATGCCCTGAGACTACCCTGATTGTGCCACTGTTATAGAAATATGCCTAACATTCAACAAAAACGTAGTTAATGCACAAAAGAATGTAAATCCATATTTCTATTCTTGTAATTCATTGCATACAGTCCATTTACACTAACAAGTTCTAATAAATGTACTGTCTTTGTTTATATCACTGATGCTTGACAGGGAATGGACTATATATTAGGACACTAATGGTTCAATAACCGGAGAAACACCTCAGAATTAAATTTCACTTTACCCAGACCATTAGCACTGTGCATGCCTAATTTTGCCAAACCCACTTTCGCCGAAACATTTGCTGCATTCCATTCAACTCAGAAAGTTGGATTATTCAACTTCCTACTAGGAAAAGTACAATGGAATGCAACATGAAGTCAGAATGGCAACTTGTAAACTTGTGCAGAAAATTTCAACTCTGATATCGCCAAGATGCAGGTGCGTAACATCACACAAACATGTCGGCACCCAGAGAGATACATAAAGTGATAAACATCCACTTTTATTAAAAATATTGTATAGTGCTTAATGCTAGCACTCTTAAAATAGGGCCCTTGGTGCAATACACAAGTTGCCCTTTCAGAGTCTGGCCCCATAATTGCGCCTTAAATCTACATTTAATATTTTTCAGCGTTTTCTGGCAGGGAGTCTATGACAGCCCATAGAACCATTTGGAAGAAAGTTGTGAAACTTTGCAAAGTCATTCGGGAGTGTCTGAAATGTTCCCAGACCAAGTTTGAAGGCTACCAGTCAAACTTTATATTGCCATCAACAAGGTTTTAATGTGAGTCTAATTTCATCATAATTTCACTTTCTTTAAAAATATTTCCAACTTTTGTAACACCAGTTAACACTCACAGAGCTTTTCTGCAGTTGCTCACAGCTGGTATCAGTCTTCTTCTACCCTCTTCTGATGTGTTGTATTTCTTCAGGTCCAGCTCATCCAGCACCTCCTCTGATATCTGAAGCATGTAGGCGATTGAAGAGCATTGAGCAGGAGAGAGTTTATTCTCTGAGTGTTTGTCCGATTCCAGAAACTCCTTAATCTCTCTGTTCAGAGTCTGATCTTTCATCTCCATGCAGACAGAGGAACAGATTGATGGATCTTTCAGTAGAGATATGTTTGTCATTCTTGATTGTGTTTTTAATGTACTGTGAAGTTTTCTTGATGCTCTCTGAGCTGTTCTCTGTGTGTGTCAGTAGATCCCATAAGAGTCTCTGATTGGACTCCAGTGAGATGCCCAGCAGGAATCGCAGGAAAAGGTCCAGGTGTCCATTTTCACTCTGAAGGGCTTGATCTACTACTCCTTTCAGCAAATTATACAATGAATCAAACACTTTTAGCACTTCTAAGGTAGTACTCGCATAGCTGTGAAACCAGTGAAAAGCTGCCAGAAACTCCTGAAAGCTGAGATGTATGAAGCTGTAGACTTTCCTCTGATGAATCACAGATTCCTCCTTAAAGATCTCAGTGCAGATCCCAGAATACACCAAGTCATCAGAGACATCTATGCCGCTCTCTCTCAGGTCCTCCTCATAGAACATGACATTGCCCTTCATCAGCTGTTTGAAAGCCAGTTCAGCAAGTTTCACAATCACTTCTCTGTTGGACTGCAGGAGTTTCTCTGGATCTCTCTCTTCATACTTCTGATTCCTCATATTGATCTGAATGAGCAGGAAGTGGATGTACATTTCAGTCAGAGTTTGAGGGATTTCTGCACTGTCATCTTGTTTCAGGATGTTTTGAAGCACAGTGGATGAGATCCAACAGAAGACTGGTATGTGGCACATGATGTGGAGGCTTCTTGCTCTTCTAATGTGTGAGATGATTCTGCTGGCTTGATGCTCATCACTGATTCTCTTCCTGAAATATTCCTCCTTCTGAGGGTCATTGAATCCCTGGATTTCTGTCACACGCTTGATGTATTTGGAGGGGATCTGATTGGCTCCTGTTGGTCTGGAGGTGATCCAGATGAGAGCAGAGGGAAGCAGATCTCCTTTGATGAGGTTTGACATCAACACACCCACTGATGAAGTCTCAGTCACATCAGAAACTTTCTCACTATCTGAAAACATCAGTGGAATTCTGCTTTCATCCAGACCATCAAAGATGAACACAACTTTACACTCATCATAAATCTTTGAGTCCAGATAATGCAGTTCAGGATGAAAGTCCAGCAGAAGTTTGTGAAGACTGTACTGCTCATCTTTAATCAAGTTAATCTCTCGAAATGGAAGCACAAACATGAAGTCTACATCCTGATTGGCTTTTCCCTCGGCCCAGTCCAGAATGAACTTCTGCACAGAGACTGTTTTTCCAATTCCAGCGATGCCTTTGGTAAGAACAGTCTTTATTTGGTCTGTTCTCTTCTCCTCACATCCTGGTTCAGGTAAGGGTTTAAATATGTCATTGCAGTAGATTGGAGTGTCTTGTAAGTCTTGAGTTCTTGCTGTTTTCTCCATGTGTAAAACCTCATGTTCTTCATTCACCCCTTCACTCTCTCCCTCTATGATGTAGAGCTGTGTGTAAATCCTGTTCAGGAGGGTTTGATTCTCTTGTAGTTTGATTCCCTCAAATAAGCTCTCATACTTGTTCTTCATGCTGGTTTTGTGTTGGTCTTTGACTCTCTGAAGAACATCATCTACTTGTTCATGAGGATACTGCTGCAGGATTCTGTGTGGTTCTGTGTGGAAGTGAGCAGAACCAGCAGAATTGGATATATTCTTGACTTTGTATGAGTGTAAAACATGAAGTGTTCTAGATCTCTGTCTGCACTGAGGACAAGCAAAGTCTTCTGATGGACTGTTCTGTTCCTGGTGGCAGCTGATACACTGTCTGCAGAAAAAATGTCCACATTTGATAGAGACTGGATCTCTCAAAATCTGATCACAAACTCCACATCTGGACTGAACTTGGATCAGATCATCCCTCGTGCCACTAAAGCAATACATCAGCATAATGACATTAAATTATCACAAAGGTAGCATAGGAAATATTTGCACAAGATAATTTTGTTTGCACCAGCCCATCTCTGTAATAGTATCTATCTAACTGTAATATGAAAATAAAAAATAGGACTGATTTACTAATCATGTTGCCATAGTACTGTTTAATACTGAATTGAAAGGGTATCGGATAATCTTTATTAACACAGATCTACTGTTTCATAATATCACATCAATGTAGAAAGGTATTCACAGCTGTACATTATATTTTGTCTTACCTGGAGTCAGAGGTCAACGTTCCATTACTGAGATTAAGGGGCCATTCTATGGATATGTCACTTTTCATTGAAGACCTTGCCATGTTCTCCTGCTCCATCTGCTCATTGAGACTCAAATTAGAGGCTTTAGAGACTAAAATTGAGATTCCTGTATGATTACTACATTCCTAGTTACTAGAATATTTCAATATTATTATAATATAAACTATGGTTACCCTATGAATACTACAGTATTACTGTATTAAAATCATGATTTTCATAAAACTATGGTTAAATTAAGGAAGTAAATTGCACACACACAACTAAAGCTGCACCTTTAAATTATTCTAATTATATCCTATTTTTACAATAATTATCTACAATATAACTATTATTATTTTATTTTATATTATTATAAAAATTCTAAGTGTATTCAATTATTATTAATTCTGCTTCAAAAGGGTGTTCCCGTCAGAATAATACAGCAGCTGGGACACATTTCCTGTTTCACATCTGCTCATAATGGTGCAATCTATTGTTGTTCTGTCTTGATTTGTTTTTTCTTCACTTGCTTTTTTTGTCTTTACCTTTTTGCTGCCCTTAATTTGTTTTCCTCTGTATTGTCTTAATTTGTTTTGTTGTTTTTGCTCCATCTTTATTTTTTTTCTTTGGTTTCTATTAACTGTTAATTGGGTTTTGTGTGAATTTAGTTTGTTAAATTCAGTTATTTTGGGCAATTCTGCTTTTGTTAATTATTTTATCATTCTTGTAATAAAGTTTGTTTGTTTTGTTATGAGAAGTATCCAAACAGTAATCAACTTTGGCTGGCCCAGCTGGACATTTCTGGAGTCATCAAATGTTGTGGTTCACTAAATTGTGCAGTATGGACACTTGTGAGTGTGGTAAGTGGTGTGTTGTGCCCATCCCGGTGCAGTCTGCCTCAGTGAAGGTCGGCCCCATCCATTCTTAATCTTTTTAAATGAATAAAGTTTAGATTTTTTTAGTCATGTGTATCAATATGTAAAAGGTATGTGATTTTAGCACATGTTTACTTATTATTTGTTTGTTTTTTTATAATAAATTCAATATTTTTACATTTGGCAGATGCTTTTATCCAAAACGACTTACTGTGCACTTATTACAGGGATAATCCCCGCGGAGCAACCTGGAGTTAAGTGTCTTACTCAAGGACACAATGGTGGTTATTGTGGGATTGAACCAGCAACCTTCTACTAACCAGTTATGTGCTTTTGCCCACTACGCCGCCATAATACATTGTCTCACTCTTCACTAAGTATAACAAACCTGTGTCTTTGAGTGTAAAAGGTTCAAGTCAAGTGGCAAGTTCAAGTTGGTAGCAATAGTATTTTGTAAAAAAAAATAGTCTCTTCATAAATAGGCAAGGTCCCAGAGACTGTCAAGTTATATTCAGATACCCATGTATGGAGGCATAGAAGGCTTGTGACTGACAAAACAATGTATATATTAGAGAAAATGTAGGAAGTGTAAAAGTCTGAATAGACCATTTTAAGTATAAATGGGGGTCACTATCAAATAATGGAAACATTCTCATCATAAGCAAAGAACTCGAGTTTCAACGTTTTTGTTGCCATTCCTTGCCATCCATGCCAGAGATGATAAAATATCTTGAAAACAAAAGTTTGTTTGTTTATTATGAAAGGCTCATAACATGTTGATTATTAAAGCAAATTTTTATTCGGGGAAAAAACTTTAAAGTACAAAAGGTGATCTGGAACCATGCAGAGTCGGCTCCAGGAAAATTTACCCGAGGGGGCATTTGGAATTTCAAAGGGGCCCAGATTTTGTTAGGTTAACTCTATATTCTGCATGAAAGCTTCACTTTATTTAGTTGACCAGCTGCTGGAAAGCTTCTAAAATAATCAGGCCAATTTAACTGTTACACTTGTGTAAAATCACCATGCAACATCTGCTTTATGCAGCACAATGAGTTAGTAGCTAACAGCTAGTGCTCGTGTTATTGTTTATGGTCAGTAATGTTTGTGTTGCATTTAAGATTATGGCACGGCAGTAGAGGTGGCGCAACTATGATGATCAGCCTATAATCCCAGCCACGTTGAGGCAGCACTAAACTACAGTCGTGTCGAGCTGTAAGGTGCAGTGGAAAAGTGCCATAAGGGCTTAGTAACTACTAGTTAGTAAGTAACTATCTCCTTCAACAACAAAAAAATAAATAAATGTGGGTGTGCATGTTCCCTATTCAAACACTGGGGGTAAAATAAAAGGTTGTTTAAGTTATGCACTGTTCTCGACTATTGAGTGACCTTGGTTTCATGTCCCTATCCCCTTCAACCAAAAAGCTATTACAAAAAGAAAGATGATTGACATGCAGTTCTGTATTCAACCACTAGGGGTAAAACGAAAGTTGTGCACTGTCCTCTATTGAATGACATTGGTTTGTCCTTTAACAAAAAAGCTATGGCAAAAAAAAGGTTTACATTAGACATGCAGTTCACACACCAAGCAATTACAATACATAATAAATAAATAAATATTACAATTAAAATGAAAAGTGAAAATTGCACTTTCTCCACGGTCCCTTAATTACCGCTTCGACTGAATGAACTCTTCCCGGGGTAACTCAAATTGCGACAGCTTTTTAAGAGTTATCGCCATTTATCACTGATTGTGTCTGGAATATCAAAACAAAACTAACTTAAACTCGCTCAACCGGCCCCTGGTGTACCGTATATCTCAGTTGATTTTGGCTTCTTGGTTAAATTGGTTTCATACCGGATATCAAAAGAATGTCAAACATCTTTCCATCAGTGTCAATCATCTTTCCATCAGTGTTTAAATGAGCATCAACCAATATCATGATATTATACATGATGTCTTTAAGTCTATAAAATGTAATTAACTACAAAGATCTAAATGTCACTAGTCTGAGTTTAATATCAGAGGCGAATTACTTAATTAAATCACTTTAATCGTCAAAGTTTCCACCATTTAGGTTACCTCAGATCATTTGTATTTTAAACTGTAATTATCCATCTTGAAATGTACTTTAAAATCACATAAACGCAAAAGCCCTCATTCGTATATGACTACATTATTATAAGATAAATATCTGAACCTACCACAAAATATGTGTTGATTCCCGTTATTCCGGTTTAAAGCTTCAAAATGGCGTATCTTTCCCCCGTTTTACTTTCGTTTCGGTTTCCTGGATTTCAAGTAAAGGGGCATCCACTCCCATTCTCTGCATTTTATTGAAGAAAATATCAAAACAAACGAAACAAATACAATACACCATTTCAAAGGCTAGGGGGAGGTATAAACAATATTGGGAGGGCAATATTGACTCAATATAATGCTTCACTTCATTTATAAGCGAGTAGACAATATTTTTAATAATTTGAATATAATAATATTTTGTATTTGTGGTTTATTATTTACTTACACCTTAAGCTCTCCCACGTGACATCATGTCCTGCTGGTCTGTTGCATTGAAAATTGTGACCGCTCTTAACTCATTTTTACAACTCCACCAGAATTACAAATAAATTAATAAAATGAATGCCACCATCATTCTTGGTTCTTACACTTATTAAAACAGAAGTGAATAATGATGTATTCTAAGAAGAGAAATAGGCCTATGTGTCAACACAACCCCATCTGTATTTTCCAATTATAGATATGAAACTCAAAGCCTCCAAACACTCCAGTGTGAACTGATCTTGTTTATGTTTTCACCGTAATAATTACAAGAAATGTTTCAAAACCTCTTCTTATTGCCAAATTCATCCAGATATGACAAGAGCCCTTAAAGGGACAGTTCACCCAAAAATAATAAACCTCATAATTTCCTCACCCTCATGCCTTCCCAGATGTGTATGACTTCATTTCTTCTGCTGAACACAAATTAAGTAGTCACTGTAGTCATATGGATTACTTTTATGATGCCTTTGTGCCTTAAAATAAAGTATTGATCCTAACTGACCAAAGACAGGGAATGCTTTCTACGATTAAATGTCAGGAATTGTAAAAAAAAAAAAACGAGAGTTTAAATGTAATTGGCTAATGTGTAGGTAAACTTCAGACTTCAGCTATATATATATGATATAGCTGGGGAACAAAAAAAGTGGTTCCACCAAGGCTTTTGTATAACTCTGTGCAAAAATAGATTTTACTGAACACTATGGTAATTGACTAGAATTGAACAACTGGAAAAAATCTAAAGCTTTTATCATAGAGTTCAATTTTCATTAATTGGTGAGTGTTATTCAAGGGGTCCCTGTGTTCAGCATAAATTCACTTGCCTGTTACTTATACATGCAGCAAATCCGCATTCTGATCATCTCATACACAATTAATACAAATAGGGGGAAAAGGTATAAAAATCATAAACCATATAGAAATAAACACAAACAACTGCTGCTCAAAAAAAACAGAAATGTGAACATACAGGACAGTATGACAGTATTTCTGCTCAACATACTTCAGTGTCTCCAGTTTGCTGTTTGAATCATTGAGTCTCTCAGAGAGCAGTTTGACTCATGATTCTCCTGGGTGATTGTACCTCAGATCCAGCTCTATCAGGGTCTCGTTCTAGAGTTATCTGGATTTTCCATTGGATTGTAACGTTCTTTGAGTTGCTGTTATAGAAGCACATGCGTGATAGACAAGACCCTTTAACACAGCACAACAATACTTTCAGAAAGGTACCGCTTTAGTCGAGAAGGAATCATTTATTGGAACCTTATATTTCCTCAATAACTCGTCAGAGCTGTGCTGTAACATCAACACAGGCAGTCTGCACTGGGTTTAGATTCTTTGCAAACGGCTCTTTCTTGCACAGTGTGGGAGATGCAGAGAACCTAGGGAAGAGCGCTGTGTGCTGTACCATATGCAAAGTGCATCTTGCACTTTAAGAATTATTTCCTGAATTTCGTGGTGTTTTCAGGCCACTTGAAAAAACAGACTATTAAAGAGAGTTTTTTAAGCAATAGCAGGTAAAATAGAATGTTTCATTATCTAGGTACAGTATATTATTTCCATACTAAACTTTTATTATGCTTATCTAGGATTTTTATTTGTGAATGGGGCCGTTGACTGCACACACATTCCAATCAAGGCCCCGTCAGGTCCCAATAAAGGGGACTTTGGGAACAGGAATGGGGTAGCCTATAAAGAATGTGCTGGAACATACTGAAACAAAGCGCAGTAGCTTACTGACAAACCTGCACTGAAAGGAAGTTCTTAGATGGTGTGTGACTGCTTGTGCCTCACCACAAATGTAGAGACCAAGTGGCCTGTCTCAGTGCATGACTCCAGAGTTTTCAGAGAGTCACATGTATTCATGCTAATTGAGAATGGTAAGATAAGGCTGGATATTTTATCTCAAGATTTTATCGCACAATTTTTGTAACCGGGCATATGCTTGGACTCATTCATACAAAACAATATAGTCATTTAACTTTTGTAAGACACTTTTAGTGTTAGAAAGTTCATATGCGTGGAGGTGTGGATGATAATGAATATTGATAAGATTCACACCTGAGGAGACAAAGACCCCTCCCATGGGAACAGAATAAAATGTAATATCTGATATATAGCATTTACACAATATAAAAAACATTTTTCATGATTGTGAAGAATCCTGAAAAAAAATTGTACACAACTGTTTTCAACACTGACAATAATAATAATAAATGTTTCTTGAGCAGCAAATCAGCATATTAGAATGATTTCTGAAGGATCATGTGACACAGAAGACTGGAGTAATGATGCTGAAAATTCAGCTTTACATTACATGAATAAATTGCATTTAAAAAAAGAATAAAAAAAATATATATATATTTATATATTTAACTTGCCTTGGGGGCGTGTACATTTGCATTGTTCGCCTCAGCACATTATCATATGAATAGCGCTCTGCGTGGGTGTGATCACATTAGAGATTATTAGCGCTTTGTTTCATACAGATTACATTGCAGGAGAATATTTGTTTTAAATTTGATTTGTTTTATTTAAAAGTAGACATTTTAAGCTTTCTTAAGACATATGTTTCATGTTTGTGTGATAAGTATATCGCTGAGTATCAATTCACTTTTTGTGAGGTATTTCAGAAAGATGCCCACGGAGATGGAGACAGAGACGGTTAAAGCGCACCCTGTTTATTTTCTTTATTTTACAAAAGCACAAGGTTTTTTTTGTTATTGTGAGTGTACACAAATAAAAGTAGACCCTTTATAGTCTCTAATGATGTCTTACACTTATCTGTATGCCCAAAATAATGGAGTATTTTATGTTGTTTCCGCTGTAATGACGAAAAAATCCAGCAGGACGCGCCAGTGCCTCCGTCGACCCCAGAATATCTAATGTTCATTTGATTGCATAACTGATGTCTCTGATGTCATAACTGAGTTATTTGTTTAATAAGGTCTTCACCTTATTAGTTAACAGAGAAACATACGATAATAATAGTCATATGCTTCATGCAATTTATTTACCCATTTACTGTATTTATATTATACTTTACTATATTATTACCATTTTGTAGTTATTGTTATGTATTCTTGTTTATCTTTTTGTAAATAAAATTAATCTGAACATTGTCCTCCTTGTGCAGATAATACAGAGAGGGCTTTAAAGGTTCAACCAAATCTCACTAATCCTTCAGATTATTCAGATGACTCCCTCCCTCCAATTAACATATTTCTAATTTATTAAATGGTCAATTTGGACTATTTTCAGGTGCACTCAGTCATTTTTATAAGTATGTTGAAGTGACTTACATTGGAAAAATGTGACACCTAGTGGCCTGGATACTGCATCATTCAAACAGTAGTTTTCAGTTACAAATGCCACTGTAGAATTTCACTATGCACATTTAACCAGGATTCATTTAATCCAAGAGTGAGATGGTCACTAACACTAAGCAAGTAATATTCAGCTGGTCATGTGATTCTAAAATGGCTGCCCCCATGAGGTGCCCACGACCCATGTAAAATAAAAGAGCTTTTATAAACTTACTTAAATGACTGAACTCTTCATCTCACGTGAGTGGTCATGATTTCATACATATGTTTCAAAATTTCTATCCATTTTTTTCAGAAGCAACATTTTTTAAATTAGGAAATCAGTGCACCTTTAAGGTGAAATTACTTAGCTGGTGCTCCGAGGATGGAGGGAGGGGCTATCTGACATGCCAAATGCCCAGAGTGATTATTACTATATCAACATTAATTGTTACTTGACACTTGTACATTTCTTTCAAGGAAACCTAATCTACTTACATTTCTTAAAAAATGACACATATTGTCAATGATAACTTGGCTAGGAACATCTCTACTTAGGCGTCAAATTTTATTTAGTTTATGTATGTATTTATTTTAAGCAGCATTTTGTTTCTTAGTGAAATAAAGTGCTTCATTAATTTCCTGTCTTCTCCGTCGCTCTCTTGAGGGAGTTTTCAAGGCAACATGGCCGATCTCTGACTGGAATGGAATGCGATAAACCAATTGTTTGCATGTATGGTCTCGCCCCCAGCCTTGCAAACAATTGTGTGCATTCTGGGGCCACCCAGGAACCTCCCGGGAATGAACCATGGCACCTATCACCAATGGGCTAGCATATGGCTAGCCTCTTTTCCTTCTCTTTATTTTCATCAGATTTGTTCTCACTGTTGCCACTTATTTATACAGCGGTATTATTGAATTTAATCAAACTTTTATTTTGTGGTATATTCAGTGGCGTAACTTGTTTCTAACGGGCACATTCTAGGGGCCTTCGCCTTCCCCTTGGTCATTTTATCGCCCCTTCACCCTGGGCTACATTGCAGCCACACACCCTGCACTGCCTGTAGATCCACCTCTGGGAATATTTTATAATTTGACAAACCTTTTACTTTTAAAAAGTGGTTTGAGTTAGGTTTAGGGGTGGGGATCAGTGTAGGGTTGCTATGGGACAAATAATAACAACGTGACTTTTGCGAGACTTCAGCATCGCACTGGTAATTTGAAAGGGACCGTTGCTTGTAGTGGGCATGCTTTGTACTAGTCTTGCAGGACGCAGACAGACTCTTCTTGGCCTGTCTACCTTTAGCCTGTTCTGGTCTTCAGTGCAGCATATTCCGGCCAAAAACTGACCACCAAAATCAAGCTTGGTTTACTTCCAAAAATAGTGTTTAAGTCAGCTAGTCAGAAATGAAACTGGCAATTTATTTTGGGAAAGTGCTTCTGAGTATTTTTGTGCAAAAAAATAAAATCAAATTAAAATCGGCAATAGGATAGCAGAGTGTGGCTGGTCTGTGGGTGTGCCACCTAAAGCTGAGATTAACTGCCCTTGACTGGTGCTTATACGGTCTACATCAGGGGTGTCCAAACTTTTTCTACTGGGGGTTAGATTCAACTGAAAATAAGTGTGACAGGTGGCAGCGTTGTAATAAAACAACTTGATCCTACTAGATTGCCACTATTGTATAATCTTTATGCTTAATATAACAGACACCCCATTGTTTGGGCAAAACCAAATCCAGTTTGTCTATCTCGATCTCTATTTCTCTCTCTCTCACACACACACACACACACACACACACACACACACACACACACACACACATAAATAACAAAAGCAACATATGTTACCAAGCTGAAATACAACAATCTTTATTGTTGTTTAATACAGAGATTCACAAGATGAGCATAGTGAAAAGGGTTGTTTTAAGGCAGTTGCACACCAGACGAGAAGGCACAGGTATCACACAGGATGTGTCAATGCGGTGCAAGTGACAGTCCAAAGTTGCGAATCTAGGCAGCATACACACAAGCAAAGTTTTTTGTACTTCTTCAAGAATGTAGAATGTGACGATAAGTTTGCAGGTTAGTGTATGAAACTGATGTAACTGCACAAACTGAACGATTTGAAATGGTAACATTTATTATGTGATTTCTCTATATGTAGCATTGAATAGGATTCAAACAGTCAAACCACAAAATGACATAGCCTACTTGTAACTAAAAATACAATGTGTAAGCTATATGCAAGATGCATATACACAACATGTCATTCAGTGGTGGAGTAAATAATCTAAATTCTTTGAGATAGATTTGGGTTGAATTTAATGGAATACTTTGTAAGTTGCCCTACATAGGGCTGCATAATTTTTAGCAGCTTCTGGAGTCATAGCTTGGTGGTGTGAGTGCTGTAGTGTTTTGTAGTATGAGGCACAGAACCAGGGTAATTCCTTCGAGGCTTTTATTCAACAACACTTATCCAACAAGTCTTATTACACTCCATCCACTGATTCTTATTCTTTCTCAGTCGCACTTCAACACTTAAGCATTACACTGCCACCTTGTGGTTAACTATGAACACCACAACTGCCTTCATAGAAAACAACTATTTCGAATTTCATAATGCTCCAGGTCTTTTGTAGATGTATCCGGTGTGCAACCCCCTTTAGATTGTAAGCTCTATCTGGTTAGAAAGAGGAATATTTTTGTTTCATTGGATTTACAGTAAACTCACTGTAAACAGTACTTATACCCACACAGTTCTGAAAGAAAAGGTGACAGATCTGTCACTCTACATTCCATAAGCCACCCATGGATACAAACAACATTTAAGCATTGTGTTATTTAAGCATTGTGGCACCAGACTAAGAGATTGTTTATCTCAATTCATAAACTCAAATCCTTGCAAGACTTAACTATGAACACCACATTCCCCTCTTACTTGAAAGATTCTTCATGTGACAGATGAGTGTTCAGAACCAAATCTTTTGTTTGTTTAAGTAACAAAATCACCTAACCTTACTGTGTACTGTTATTAACTTTACAACAACTTAAACAATGTAATTGACATTGTTTTACTAATTCTAATGCACAGTTTTATGTATTTACGTAACTATAACTGTTCACAACATATCCACAACAAGATGCATGTTCTTTTATACATGTACAATTTCACTTCACTGTAAGTCATATTCCTTCAACCATGCTGGCATTCTACGCACTCTACTACTCTTCCTAAGATTAAATGTCACTGGTGATTGCAAGCTCTCATTCTGAGTGGTAACAGGACCTGTAAAGCGAGTTAATTTAGAAACATTCCATTTCTTTTTGTCACTCAAAACAAAGGTACTCTTTCCGATTTGCTGCTCAATGCTCAGGGGTGGTGAAAACTGAGAAACACCCTTTTTCACATGCCCAGGTTGTTTCACTCTCACCTGGTCTCCTGGTTTGAAAGTGTGGTACTTGGCACCACGTCTTTTGTCAGTGTACTCTTTACTCTTGAGCTGTTTGTTACTCACAGTCTCTTTCACTTGAGCACATTTGTCACTTTTGGGGCCAACAGGAAAAACATTCAGCTTTGTACGCATTTTGCGATGATGAAGAAGCTCAGAAGGTGAAACGGCTGTAGTACTGTGTGGGGTAGCTCTGTAGCTTTGCAAGAACTCAGTCACTGCATGTTTCCATGGTTTCCCCATCTGTTCCGCAGAAAGGATGCATTCTTTCAGGACTCTATTCCACCTTTCCACAGCACCATTCCCTTGTGGATAATACACACTACTACGCATGTGACTTATTCCTCTCTCCTCTAAGAAAGCTGCAAACACACTGGAGGTGAATTGAGGCTCGTTGTCAGTCACAACACACTGGGGATTTCCCTCTCTACTGAACACTGATTGGAGGAATGATGTGACCACCTCAGCAGTGACATTTGGAGAAAATGCTACATCAGGCCACTTACTATGATAGTCCACGAGACAAATGGCAAAACGACAGTCGGAAGGCCCTCTCTCAAACGGTCCAATGATATCGATCGCTAGTTTCTGCCATGGCCCAGATGGCAGACTGACAGGCTGAAGAGGAGCCGGAGCTGTTTTAGCCGATTTGTCATTTAGTTGGCATGTTAAGCAGGAAGAAACAGCCGACTGCACGTGAGCATCCATCTGCGGCCACCAGAATAATTCACGCAGCCGCTGTTTCGTTTGAACAATTCCTTGGTGTGTCTCATGTGCCAGGCTTATCAATTTACAGCGCAATGTAGAAGGAACAAGAACACGATGTTCGCCTCTCCTCACTAGCACACCATCCACACAAAGTTCATCACGAATACGAAAGAAGGGCACCAGAACAGGATCCAGGTCACAGGATTTTTTCGGCCAGCCCTGCCCAATTCGCAAACGCAGCTGGGTTAACTCTGGACAGGCTCCCGAAGCAGCTACGAAATCCTCAGTAGACAATGTAGGCACCCCAGTAACGAAAGCAACCATTTCTGGTTCCACAGCACTATCATTTCCTGTCAGTAGTGGCAGCCTGGACAGACAATCTGCAGCATAATTAAGACGTCCAGGTCGGTAGATGACATCATATGTGTAACAAAGCAACCGTGCCGACCACCGGGCGACCCGCATCCCGGCCCGGCCAATTCCCTTGGTTGCCAACAGTGCAGTGAGCGCAGAATGGTCAATCCTAAGCGTAAAGTGTCGACCCCACAGATACGGCCGCCACTTTTCTACGGCCCAGACACAAGCCAACGCCTCCTTCTCGACCGTAGAATATTTCCTTTCGGCTGCAGTAAGGGTTCTGGAAGCAAACGCTACAGTCCTTTCAACACGGTCTGGGTGTATTTGTGTCAAAACCCCACCCAGGCCATAGTCAGAAGCGTCAGTCGACACTATAGTGGAAAGGGACGGTTCAAACAACACAAGCACTTGACTTCCAGAAAGCAGGTCTTTCAGCTCTTTGAAGCTGCGTTCAGCAGACACAGTCCAGGCAAACTTAATATCTGATGTATCTCTCAGTAGCGCACGCAACGGCTCAGCAACAGAAGCAAAGTTCGGCAAAAACTTGCTGTACCATGAAATCAGTCCCAGAAATGAGCGCAAGGACGCAACATCATGCGGCGCAGGAGCCTCAATGATCGCAGACTTGTGTTCCTCATCTGGGAAAATTCCATGTTTGGAAACAACGTGTCCAAGGAACTTTAAGGATGACTGGCTGAACGTACACTTGTCCCGGTTCAGTTGTAGTCCTGCGTCTGACAAGCGCTGCATGACTGAGCGCAGCGTCGTATCGTGGCTTTCCTGGGTGGCACCATACACTATGATATCATCCAGGTAGTTCCTTACTCCATGAATGCCTTTCAGGACAGTTTCCATCATCTTTTGAAACGCCGATGGCGCGGAAGCAAGGCCGTACGGAACCCGGCAGTACCTGAAGAGACCATCATGCGTAATAAAAGCTGTGATGTCCCGGCAGTCCTCATGTAAGGTAAGCTGATGGTAAGCAGCCGCTAAATCAATTGTAGTGAACACTGATGAGCCGCTTAGTTCACTCAACAGTTCATCTATATGCGGCAGAGGATGGCTGTCAACAATCAGGGCCTTGTTTGGCTCACGCAGATCAACACAGCGACGTATTTTATCCCCTTTCTTCGTGGTGACAACAATAGGTGAAATCCACGGGGAAGAATCGATTTTCTCAATTATGCCATTTTGCAATAACGAGTCCAGTTCTGCAGAAACAGCTTGTCGCACAGAGAATGGAAGTCAACGAAGCTTCTGTCGAACTGGAGTAGCGTCAGGTTTAACTGTAGGCTTATGAACAAACCCTTTCACGCTCCCCACAGAAGTAACTGGAGCAGGAATAGTTTCACCAACAACTGCATGTAGTTCGTCAGGCGCAGTAACAGTACCAAAATGAAATGAACAGTTCAAAGCCCGAATTAAGTCCATGCCCATCAAAGCAGAGCCACCTTTCACAACATAAAAACAAGCAGTGGTTACTTTTTTATTCAGTGAGACGTCCGCATATAAGCATCCTAGCACAGGAATGTCGTCTTTCAAGTACGTGACCAGTTTCACGTTAGGAGCGGTAAGAGAACAATCCGAAAAGTGTCGTTTGTACACGACCGCAGGCAGGATTGACACCGAAGAGCCCGTGTCCACGACTAATTCAGTCTGAACGGAAGCACCATTTGGCGTCGTAACATGAACACTGCATAAAAGTTTGTCTGTAGAAGTATTCACGGTGTCGGTCAAAAGAACGACCACTTCAGGGACCACTTCCCGAACATCCTTAGAAGAACGGCAAACTTTAGAGAAATGTCCGGTCTTACCACAAGTGCGGCATTTGGCTCGAGCGGCTGGGCAATCGGCAGCATTAGCCAGATGATTTGTAGCTCCGCAACGGTAACACGCGCGACTCACCCGCCGTGAAGTACCAGCCACAGGTTGTGCTCTGTTAGAAAGTTCAGCACGTTTCTTCCGATGAAAGGGTTTAGAAGCCACGGCCTGAACTGAACTTTGCGCCGTGAGCATGTGAGAATTCGAGAGCGCTTGTTCCACCTGACACGCAATAACAATAGCTGTGTCCAGGGTCAGTGTTGGTTCCAGCAGGAGTCTGTCTCGCACTGCTGGGGCATACGATCGTTCGACCAGCTGATCGCGCAACATTTCACTCTCCAGATCACCATAAGCACATGATGAAGATAATTCCCGCAAAGCAGACAGGAACTGTGAAATGGTCTCGTCAGCACGTTGAGAACGCTGGCGAAAGCGATGTCGAGCGACCAACATTCACCATTCAAAAATGATCCTCCAATGCTGTCATAGCCTCTGCAAATGTAGTTCCAGTATTAGGCAACGTGTAAAACAGCCTCTGGCCTTCAGTACCCAAGCTGTGTAGTAGAATAGCACGTTTCCTAGCATCCGGCCATGCATCTCCTGTAGCATTAATAGCAAGCAAGTAATTTTCGAACATTTTCCGCCAGGTAGCAAAAGGAATCGCAGGCTCTCCACTGCATGGCAGAAAAGATGCAGGCGTAGGCACAGAAACCATCGTCGCCAATTTGTAGTGTTTTGTAGTATGAGGCACAGAACCAGGGTAATTCCTTCGAGGCTTTTATTCAACAACACTTATCCAACAAGTCTTATTACACTCCATCCACTGATTCTTATTCTTTCTCAGTTGCACTTCAACACTTAAGCATTACACTGCCATCTTGTGGTTAACTATGAACACCACAACTGCCTTCATAGAAAACAACTGTTTCGAATTTCATAATGCTCCAGGTCTTTTGTAGATGTATCCGGTGTGCAACCCCCTTTAGATTGTAAGCTCTATCTGGTTAGAAAGAGGAATATTTTTGTTTCATTGGATTTACAGTAAACTCACTGTAAACAGTACTTATACCCACACAGTTCTGAAAGAAAAGGTGACAGATCTGTCACTCTACATTCCATAAGCCACCCATGGATACAAACAACATTTAAGCATTGTGTTATTTAAGCATTGTGGCACTAGACTAAGAGATTGTTTATCTGAATTCATAAACTCAAATCCTTGCAAGTCTACTGAATTACATTCAGTGCATGTCACATGGCATTAAAGGCACTTAAGTGATTTTTTTATTAAATGATATGCAGAAAATGTCCTTATTACCTGACAGATATCACTGAAATAGGTGCAATGAAATGTCAAACTTGTCTCAGTAACAGCCCAAGTAAACAGTAGTGAAAACATTTCAGCTGAAATTTATTTTACATTTATTTTACTAGTAGTAGTTATTTTACTATCAATTTCGACACAGAGACACAGAGGAATCACTAGAAACCATAAATCCAACATAAAGGGGTTCAGTGAATGTGGTATGTATTGTGTGTAAGAGTGTGAGTCTGTGTAGGTCAGAGATGCTGTAGAAGGACAATCTGCCAGCCGGCCAGTTCAGATAAACTCCGACTCTGTGACAGTGGGGTGAAGGTACAGATATGTTTTGGTTCTTATTTTTGTGCCAGATATTGAATCCATTACTAGTGCAGAAAAGACTCCAGGACTTTTCATCGAGCCCAAACATACTGTTACTCCCTTCTTTCCTACTGACTTCTTTATATGCCACAGCTATACGACCCCAGCCACTATATTCAGCCTCCCAATAACAGCGTTCAGTCAGACTCTCTCTACACAAAATTTGAGTAATGTCATCAAATCTCTCTGGATGATCAGGATATGGCTGCTTCTCTTCCACACATGTCACCTTTTTGTTCTCCTCAGACAGAATAAGATGAGTGTTCGCTGTATTTGGATCCACAGTGAGATCACAGAAATCTGAAAAAAAATTATATTTCCTTCTTTAAAAGGATCATGCCTTTGTTATTATTTTAGTATATTCCTTGAGATTTACTTATAGTATTTGTAAAGTTTTTTTGCCAAAAATGGTCATATATTTGTAAAACCCTCTTTCTGACTCTCAGTCAGAAACACTTGGGCTGTGTTGAGAATGCATACTACCCAAACTATAATATTTTTGCCATATCAGTCTATGGCAAAAATTGTAAGCGTATGTGACGAGGAGGAGGGTGGGGCCGGGCCGTGACTACGCATACCGGTCCCCCAATCAGGCTAATCAGCCGAAGAGAGGGATAAATGCAGAGGGACGTGGCAGTTTGAGAGAGAGAGAGCCACATGCAGCTCCAATGTGTGAGTGTTTGTATTTATGTTTTGTCTTTATGCTTTCATTTATCATTAAACATTATTTTGATGGTTCGTCCGGTTCCCGCCTCATCCTTTTCAACCCAGGAGCAGCCACAGCCATCCACCCGGGGATGGAGACATCACAGCCGGCCGCCGAGGATCTGTGGCATGCTGCTGTTTCCCCCCCATAGAAAAAAGAGAGAAAAAAAGAAAAGAGGGGTTGAGGAGTGTGAACATCTGCCTGGGGCCAGAGGACCCACTACCGTCCACCGGGGGAGGAGCGAGCTGTCGTCTGCCAGAGGGTGGGTAGTGGCTGAGGGTGGGGTGACAGCATATCTGGGCACCAGCAAACCAGGTATTTCCTCTCTCTCTCTAGCTGTCGCTCTGATTTGCACTTTCCCTCAATTCTTTTTTATATTTATTTTTAGTTTTTCCCTCCCCTCGTCCCCAGCCCTAGAGAGGCAGGGTAAAGCCGGCAGGCAGGGCCGAAAGGGCAGCTCTCTTCCATCTCACTCCTCACCGCTACTGGGTGGGGCTTCAGAAGTTATACATTTAAATTAGGCTTTTATGTGCTGTTGTTGAGGACAGATGGAAATGTCTAACACAGTGTGACATCACAATGTGGAGGAAGTGGAGAAAGAGTCATATTGGCAGCTTGGTTTCAGCAAATGCTCTTTTCTCAGTGAGGAGGAAGTTTTAAGTTCTGAAACGTACAGTTTTATAGTACAATGTCCACTTTTATTTTAAAAGATCAAGGAAATTTATATTTCATGATCCCTTTAAACTCAATTGTTATCATTGAATGTGTATGTGAGGGTCAGAGAGAAAACCCACATTTTTGTAGTCCCGGTTTCATTCTACAGGGATCTCCATAGTCCAAACTGAAAAGAAAGACAAACATACCATTCATTTGTAAGTAGTTAGAAAACATTAGCTATTATTCAGTACTGTGACAAATACAGTCCATGTAAATAAAATAAAGCACTATAATGTGAGGACTTTGTGTAGGCTCATAAATAAAATTATTAGTCTTTACACAAAGTGACCATTTGGCTTCAAAGAATACACAGGTAGACATATGGATTTAATCATTTTATAGAATCTTTTTATTGGCTTGACTGGATAAAGTACCATCCACTTTTATTTTCCTTCCACAGAACGAAAAAAATACAAAAGTAATAGAATGAGTAAATTAGTTGAAGAATTAGTTGGGGGATCTATCCCTTTAATTTCTTACCTGAGAATGTCAAGACTGCAGTTTGGATCATTGAGTCTCTCAGAGAGTAGTTTTACTCCTGATTCTCCTGGGTGATTGTAGCTCAGATCCAGCTCTATCAGGTGTGAAGGGTTTGAACTCAGTGCTGAAGCCACATAGCAACAGCCGACCTCTGTCACCATACAGCCAGATAATCTACAGAGAGTAAGTAATTGGATTTTTGAAAGGGAACTTGTGTTTACAGATGGGAAAAGTTCAGATTCTGATTTCTCTAAATGATTCTGGTTCCTTTACAGTTCAATTGACAATTATTTTAATACTTCTGAAGATTTATTTGGACATAAATCTGCCCTCAAGGCAGCCTGTTACAAATAATGAGATCATTTTAGATTTCAACAGTGAAGTAAAAACAAATAAAAACAATTATTTAACATATATAAAAAATATAAATCAAGAAATGTGATAAAACTCATGTGAATCATTATTTATACATTTAAATATCAGAGCTGTCCATTTGCTTTAGATGTAAGCACAATTGCTAATTCATTAATAATTAATAGCTAAAAGGTGATATATAAATACAATTATTAACTTCAGATTTCTACCAAAATGGGCAAATATGTGAAGTTAATCCAGATTACTTATTTGAAAAAGTACCTTAGATATTATGATGTAAATTAAAAAAAATTTGTATTTGTTACATGAAAGTCATAACACACATTACATGTAATGTGTTACTAACAACTGTAATAATGAAAATCATTACATTATTTTCATATTTTAAATACCTCAGTATCTCTAGTTTACAGTTTGTATTCTTCAGTGCATCAGAGAGCAGCTTCACTCCTGAATCCTGCAGGTCATTGTCACTCAGATCCAGCTCTCTCAAGAGGGACTTTGATGATTGAAGAGCGGAGACCACGATTTCACAGTGCTGACCATTGAGATTGCTGTCAGCTAGACTGAAATAGAGTCAAAGCAATTTTCGTAAATAAATTGTTAACCTGACTTTGCAACTTTTACTGGTATATTAGCTTGATTCTTGTACTTAGAGATGGTACATTACAAAGCTTTTCTGCAGTTATTCATGGCAGGTATCAGTCGTCTTCTACCCTCATCTGATGTGTTGTATTTCTTCAGGTTCAGCTCATCCAGCACCTCTTCTGACATCTGAAGCATGTAGGCGATTGCTGAACATTGAGCAGATGAGAGTTTATTCTCGGAGTGTTTGTCTGATTTCACAAACTCCTGAATCTTACTGCAGAGAGTCTGATCTTTCATCTCCAACAGACAGAGGAACAGATTGATGGATCTGTCAGTGGAGAGAGTTTTGTCATTTTTGATTGTGTTGTTAATGTACTGTGAGGTCTTCTTGATGCACTCTGAGCTATTTTCTGTGTTTGTCAGTAGATCCTGTAAGAGTCTCTGATTGGACTCCAGTGAAATACCCAGCAGGAATCGCAAGAAAAGATCAAAGTGTCCATTATCACTCTGAAGGGCTTCATCTACAACTCCTCTGTGCAAATTATGTACTGAAGCTAAACATTTCAGGGCATCCTTAGTTGTAATTACATAGTAGTGAAAAACATAGAGAGCAGCCAGAAACTCCTGAAAGCTGAGATGTATGAAGCTGTAGACTGTCCTATGATGAATCACAGATTCCTCCTTAAAGATCTCAGTGCAGATCCCAGAATACACTGAGGCATCAGTGACATCTATGCCGCTCTCTCTCAGGTCCTCCTCATAGAACATGACATTGCCCTTCATCAGCTGTTTGAA
Source organism: Xyrauchen texanus (assembly GCF_025860055.1). Classification (NCBI taxonomy): domain Eukaryota; kingdom Metazoa; phylum Chordata; class Actinopteri; order Cypriniformes; family Catostomidae; genus Xyrauchen; species Xyrauchen texanus. The sequence goes on along the minus strand of NC_068286.1, from coordinate 886,771 downwards.
AGCCAGTTCAGCAAGTTTCACAATCACTTTCTCTGGATCTCTCTCTTCATACTTCTGATTCCTCATATTGATCTGAATGAGCAGGAAGTGGATGTACATTTCAGTCAGAGTTTGGGGGATTTCTGCACTGTCATCTTGTTTCAGGTTGTTTTGAAGCACAGTGGATGAGATCCAACAGAAGACTGGTATGTGGCACATGATGTGGAGGCTTCTTGCTCTTCTAATGTGTGAGATGATTCTGCTGGCTTGATGCTCATCACTGATTCTCTTCCTGAAATATTCCTCCTTCTGAGGGTTATTGAATCCCTGAATATCTGTCACACGCTTGATGTATTTGGAGGGGATCTGATTGGCAGCTGCTGGTCTGGAGGTGATCCAGATGAGAGCAGAGGGAAGCAGATCTCCTTTGATGAGGTTTGACATCAACACACCCACTGATGAAGTCTCAGTCACATCAGAAACTTTCTCACTATCTGAAAACATCAGTGGAATTCTGCTTTCATCCAGACCATCAAAGATGAACACAACTTTACACTCATTATAGATCTTTGAGTCCAGATCATGAAGTTCAGGATGAAAGTCCAGCAGAAGTTTGTGAAGACTGTACTGCTCATCTTTAATCAAGTTCAGCTCTCGAAATGGAAGCACAAACATGAAATCTACATCCTGATTGGCCTTTCCCTCGGCCCAGTCCAGAATGAACTTCTGCACAGAGACTGTTTTACCAATTCCAGCGATGCCTTTAGTAAGAACAGTCTTTATTTGGTCTGTTCTCTTCTCCTCACATCCTGGTTCAGGTAAGGGTTTAAATATGTTATTGCAGTAGATTGGAGTGTCTTGTAAGTGTTGAGTTCTGGCTGTTTTCTCCATGTGTAAAACCTCATGTTCTTCATTCACCCCTTCACTTTCTCCCTCTATGATGTAGAGCTGTGTGTAAATCCTGTTCAGGAGCGTTTGATTCTCTTGTAGTTTGAATCCCTCAAATAAACTCTCATACTTGTTCTTCATGCTGGTTTTGTGTTGACCTATGTATTTCTGCAGGACATCATAGATTGGATGTTGAGGCACAATGTTTGACCTGGACAACAGCAAGAATAAAACTAAATTAAATATATATTATTTTAAAAACACCCAAACACAAAAACATTAGTCCCACAGATTAATGTATATAAATAAGCTCTAAATGAACTGAATAACTGTTTCATGGCTCTAACGATGCAGAATCCATACCAGAAATGGATGTTTGATTGCATAATCATTCAGATTAAAGAAGTGGAGTAAAGGGTATCTCACCTGGTGTCAGAAGGTTTTGTTCTTTGACAAAAATTGAAGTTTATAGGATTTAATTCAGCACTAAACGCAGGCCGTGCACCTAAAGACATGTCACTCTTCATTGAGACACCGCTGGGTTCTGGAGATACTGCTGAGTTGGTCTGTTGCCTGAAAATATCAACAACAACAACAAAATAACAAGTGATATGTAAAAGTACTCACTTTAGCAAGTAATGCAAAAGTATTGTTTTCAATCTCATGACTCACGTTGTGTCGGGAAGTCCCATTTTGTCACTTGGGGGTTCTTCAGGACTGAACACAGGCCGTCCACCCATAGACATGTCACTCTTCATTGACACGCTGCTGGGTTCTGGAGATGCTGCCTTCTGGGTCTCAGCAGAACTCCCCTCCTGTCTCATCTCAGAGAGATGGTGATGGGAAGATCGGATCAATTTACTGACTTGAATCTACGAGTCTCGTTCAGCAAAATGAACAAATCATTATTCAAGCCATTGTGTGGATTTGAGCAGAATAAAATACAAATGTTACATTTTCAATAGCTAAATCCCCCCCCAAAATGTCTACTTAAGCAAACATTGATTATAGTCCAAATAAGGAAAAATGTATAATGCAGCCAAAGACAAATTATGAGAAACAGAAACGATTAGTTAGTCTCAATAATATAACGTGACAAAAGAACGAAGAGCTCCGACCAGAAGACTCAAGAGGTGAACTAATCATTTCTGTATCCTGTGGGAGAAATGCATAGCATATACAGCTGTCACATGACAAAAGAATGAATGACTTGGACCAAAAGAGTTGAAAGGTGACCTAATCATTTGTTTCCTGTGCAGCACCTATGCGGTTTTCACGTAACAAAGGAACGGAGGTTGCGCAATTCGCAAAAAGAAAAAAACACTCAAATCAAATCACTCTCTGAGATTTCTCGTTCTTCTGAGTCACATTAAAGAATCGTTCAAAATTAACTAATCGTTCATGAACGACCCATCACTACATTGAGATTTATTTCAAAATGGCATCCCTTTACTTCCTCACTCTCTTTGTCATAATGTCCGTGTCTTTTTTAAATGAGGAAATGGGAGAAAGAGACAAATAAATGTGTTGGGGTAAAAAAAAACACCAATTTTAAAGAGAAATTCTTGTTTGAAAATAAAATAAAATGTTCCTTTTCTGAATCGTTCTTTCAACAAGGTTGTGGTCATGGCAAACAGCAATCATAGCTGAATAAACAGTCTTTTGTGTTTATGCAATTGTATATAACATATTTTGGATGTTAAACAAGATTAACATGAACACATTTCAGATCAAACAATAAATAGTAACTTACCATATATTGCACCAGTGATCTTTGCATTATTTTAGTAAGGCCCTGTTTAATGGTACAAAATAAATACGTCCAATCTTCATTTGAAGTCTGAAGTTATCAGAAGGAAGTGATTTACACGTACACTTTCAGTTTTGGTTCTGTAAAAATAGAATCGTGAGCCTAATGCAGTTGTCTCTAATGTTTTTAACATGGCAAATATGAAGGTGATTATGTATCCTCCTCTTCAGTCATTTTTAAACTGAAATATCAAACTCCATTAAATAATCCAGTCAAATGTGTCTCCAGTGTGAAAAGATGTCATTGGTTAGTTTTGCATCTCCCTCTAGTGGTGCAGATCATCATCACCACATCCTCAGGTGAGAACCCGACATAAGAGAACATGAATTAATGATGTAAGAATTCATCTAAACTGTGGAATATTTTACACCGTTTTCCGTGTTGAGCTGAAAATGAATTCATACTTATTAAATAACATATATATTCCCGTCAAGAGATATACAACAGTGCTAATGAACCAATTCATACTTTGTTTGTCAACAATCGTCATCTACAAACTGCATCATGCAATTCAGAGGCCAGTTTCGATGGCTATCCAGGTAAGTATTAGATTAGTTTGCTTCAACCCAAGGTTTTAGGTACCATAAAAGTTGGTCGGCTTTTAGCGGTGTTCGTCTGCATAGTAACTTACACACGGCGAAACTGCTCCGTAGCAGGTTCTCTTAAAGCACACTTCACAAATAACATCTGAGAAACCCACAAAATCGACTCTTCATGATAAATGATTTATTTGAGAATCTAAATGTAGATTTTAATCAAACAGAGTCTTGAATTTTATTTAAATTGTAATTGCTTTTCATTTACCCTCTTTAGACATAGCAAAAAATATATTTGAAAATATAAACATTATATGTTAGGCTATCTATACAACAGACAGTAAGTTTTCCTAATGTTGTCTCAGCATTGTGTTTAGAAAGGATGTTAATTGTGCAGTGAGCAGATATAAGACATGGCTGTGAAAGAAACCTAACAGCTTACTATTTATTTTGTTCTCTAACTTCATGGAAATCAGGAAAAGAGTTTGTTGCAAAAGCAGCTTGTGTGTTCATATCAAATCCAGACATAAACCTAGTTTCCATGCACTCTTCGTGAAAATGCATAAAGAATCATTTTTATGACATTTTTCATCTTCCATTCAAATGGACTTTTATCAATAATAATGGTGTGCGTGATGATGTCATGCTTAAAAAACACTTTGTCGCATACGCTTTTTGGTTTATCGCAAAATAAATCTTTAAGCGTTTCCATACAGAAATGTGTGTATATCGCTAATTGTGCAACTTTCCCTCCCAGATGTCCCTAATTTCTTCCCCTGAAGTTTTGGTTAAATGGGGAGATTATTGAGACAAATCATTGAAATTAACCAGATTACTGTCATTTTAATGAACAAATAAAAGCAATCGGAAGAGGAGGAATTGCAATCAAAAGGGAGCAGTTGCCCTTCTGATAGGACTGTAATATCAGTCCTGATGTTGCACCTATCACAGAAAGCGACCCGAAAGCGGATCGTCATGACCCTGTTCAAGCCGGCAACCTGCAGCAAGTATTGGGGGAAACTTTCAGTGTCAGTATCAGGACCATCAATCGATGTGTTTATGATGTGTGACAGATATTAAAGAAACATTGATGCATGTAATATCAGTGTTACATACATGATACATTCCTGATATTCAATATTTTAAACAATCATCAGATCTAACACAGGCTAATGATTTGGGTAAATTCTGTCATAATGTGACACTATATTTTTGCATTAATGGCTATTTTCCCGACAAAACATTTGAAATATCGACATAGAGTTTATGCGCTAGACTTAAACATTATTAAGCAATAATTTGTGTTTCCATCAGCTATATTGCTAAAAATTGTGATGCACTACACTTTTTGTTTGCCAAAAAACCTTGAAATGGATGGAAGCATAGTTATAGATGCAACACAGTCAGGAAAATTTGGTTTAATATATCCCAGTCAAACACTGCATGCAGGGACTGCTACTTGTAAAATAATTCCCACTGGTGCTTTGGATAAAGGATATTCTGTTCAGATGCTCCAGTAGTCCAAAGCACTTAAATAAGAAAAGCCTTGATTAAGTCATGTCCATTGGATTAAAACATACCACAAACTGATGCATTGGTTTAAGATACAATGTATCCATCAGTGTCTTAGTGTGGTGTTGTCTGCAAACTTAAGGAACTTGACAGAGAGGCGCTATATATATCAAACATCATTTTATATAATTACAGAACTTCTTCACGTCTTTCCATACCTTTTACAAGCTTTAAATGTATAAAAGAATAGGATACTACGATGCATCTCAGTTGATTCGATCACATGTGGTCAGGTGAGACACATCGCTGTTTAAACCTGGTCGCTTAAATGCATCTGCTGTGACCACATGCGGTTGGATTTGGAGGGGAGGGTCTCTGTTTCATGACGACATACATCAATCACTATGTCCGTGTGTTACTGCATGATAATAAACCTCAACAAAGCCAGAAAAGACAAAGACCAGATGCATCTGAAATGTAATCTAAGCACAAAAGCACGAATTGTCAGTTGTTTTAGTGATTACCTGTATTAATCTGAGCTACAGATGTTCCTTGTATGTTGATTCCACAAAGTTCTCATGTTTGTGTTTTGGTGCAGAGCGATCCAGCTGACTGAATGATTTCACTCAACTCAGATGATTTGTAGAAGGAATAACAACTTTATTATTTTATTATTTATTATTTAATTTATTTTTTTATTTTAACTATATTGAATAAATGAAACTTATAATCTAAAAAACACCTCAGCAAGATAAGCAAAGCAATCTAGACATTCATTGTCTGTTTCAACTGCACAAAAGTTTGGACAATAAAGCAGAAATCCCAGACATTAAGATCTCTTGCCCCAACTTTGAGGTCTCTGGAAGTCATAGAGATTGCACGAAAGTATAATATCAAGTTAGCAAAGTATAAAAAGTATAACATAACTCGAAAAAAACATTTTTTGATCTGATCACAAAACATTTTAGGCCCTGTTTACACCTCTTTTAACCATGTGTGATCGAATCACTAAAAAGGTGTAGAGAGGTGTAAACAGGATGCCAGTTGTTTTTGTTAAATCTGACAAAGAGACACTGAAGTATCAGGATAAATCCCAAATCCAGCATAGAGAGGTTCAGTGAATGTGGTGTTGAATGTGTGTAAGTGTGTGAGTGTGTGTGTGTCAGAGACGCTGTAGAAGGACAGAGTGCCAGCCGACCAGTCCAGATACACTCCAAATCTGTCAGACGTGGGTGTAGGGGTGGGCATGTGTATGCCGTTATTGTTGTACCAGGCGCTGAATCTGTTATATGAGTAGTCCAGACACCAGGACTTTTCATTGCATCCAAACAAACAGTCATCATTTTCTCCTTTCCTGCTGATTCCTTTATATGCCATTGATATATAAGCACCCCTCCCGCTCAATTCAGCCTCCCAGTAACAGCGTCCAGTCAGACTCTCTCTACACAAAACTTGAGGACACTTTTCAAATCTCTCTGGATGATCAAGATATGGCTGTTGCTCTTTCATATATGTGGCCTTTCTGTTACCTTTAGACAGGGAGAAACGAGTGTCTGCTGTGTTTGGATCCAGTGTGAGTTCACAGGCATCTGAAAACAAGAAAAGCATTTAGAACTTAAAACTGCATGTGAACACGTGTCTGTAAAAGAGAAAGCAGCAAAGACTACCTACATTTCAGTAGTCCTGGTGTGATTCTGAAGTGTTCATTATGGTCCAGACTTAAGAAAAACACAAGAAGAAAGTAACACAAGGGATGTAAATAGTTGGATGAGTTAAAATCATATAAGTAATAAAACTAGACAATAAAGTTTGGTGTCTAGACAACATTTGATGCTGGCTTGAAAAAGTATTGTCTAAAAGTTTTAAATAGCTTTAAAAGTTTGTAGTTTGAAGGTTTTACAGGCCCAGACAGATGGATACAAAAAGAAAAAAGTAAGGGAGAGAGCTTAACCAAAGTCATTCTAGCAACTCAGTCCACTGTCGGCCATCTTTGGAATCTCGGGAGGCTATTTCCAGTTATGACAGTGCAGCTCCTATTTACATGAATGGGAAGAGACCGAAATCTCCAAAACGGTTGGTCAAGATTACGACCAAAGAACATATTTCAAATCAGCAATTCAATTTGATTATACAGGTATCATAAATTGTGCTTTGTTACCTCATATCATGCTAGAAAACGCATGTATTGCTAATGCGCATGCACATTCTCGAGTTGATTGACAGGCGATGTCTGTATCTAAAAGGTGACCGGCTCAGTCTTTTGGACTTCCTTTCTACATCCGTTGATCGTTGGATGCTAGAGCTTCTTGGTTGTCCGTTTCAATTTCTCCGATTCATTTTAATAAATGTGGCAAGTCTCTGCTAAATAGTCTATGGCTTAAAGATTCTGTAAGCGATTTTGTTTTTTCATAGAGAAGTATGCAAAATTGTTCCCACTTTTTTAAAGATATGACTGAAAGTCCAATTGTAACTGCAAACTGAACACTGAGCCATTAAATCAATATTGTATGCTTTTTTAAATCTTCACAACTAAGAAAAACAATGTGTCAAAATGTAACAATACCTCTGTTGCATTTCATATCAGTATTTCATAATTAGTATCCAGCTGAACAAACATAAAAGTGGGTTTAGAACTTATACTATAGATCTTATTCACAGAAGCTTTAAACGGGAATGAAAATGAGGCTGAGAGGGATAGACTTAGATAGAATTTCTTCATTCGCACGCACTGAACAAAGCTGTAGAAAGCTCCTAGATCACATGTGATTTTCCACAACTCATGTTGTCATGGTCTTGGACTGATATTTTATTAATGTTTTGTGCACAGAATGATCCAAAAACACTGTAAACTGCAGTACAGCCCACTGAAGAGACTGTACATCTATCACTCTCAGCCTCGTAATCATTCCCTTCAAAAATCAAAGATGGCGCTGCTGTGAATAAGGTCTATAAGTGGATCAAGACAAAACTCAATTAACTTTTTTTTAATTATGTTTTCCATCACAATTATTTTTGCATTCTGTTGACAATTCAATAATTTACTAAATTTTCTCTGCCACTCAAACATAAAGTTTAGAGAAAAGAGAACAGCTCCATTAGGAGACATTACAGACAGGGTTATTATGGTTTGGTAATTCATTTTCAATTTGTCCTTTCAATTTAGTTGAAATTTATCTTAAAATTGTAATTAAAACAAAAAGTCTATACTGAAATTTGTATCATGTCTCCATATGCTGAGACTTGGAAAAATGCATAGGCACTATTCAGTAAATTATTCAAAACATTAATAATTAACACTCGCTAAGAAGTTACATCTAATGATTTGAAAACAATTGCTACATCCGAAACACTAGAAATGGCCACTTAAATAATTTTTAAGGGCAATTTCACACAGGACAAGACACAAATGAATGCGTATAAAACGCCACATCACTGGCAGAATTACTTAAGGGTGCTCATGCCTCATGCACCCAAATCTCTGCTGTGTCCGTGTGCATCTCACAACAGGTGTGGCCAAAGATAACAAATATTTGATATGTTCTTGAACAGAAGAGACGACTGTCAGTCTGCAATGATGGAATCTTCAAATAAACCAAAAAAACACCATAGAAGGGGATTTGGGTATCTCAGTGAGAATTGATGCTGACTATCACACCTGGAGTCGTGAGTTTGAATCCAGGGCGTGCTGAGTGACTCCAGTCAGGTCTCCTAAGCAACCAAATTGGCCCAGTTGCTAGGGAGGGTAGAGTCACATGGGGTAACCTCCTTGTGGTCGCAATAATATGGTACACTGTGCATACACATACATCATATACATTCACATACACCTCAGTCCCCATATTACATAAATATACACCCCTCTATATATGCACAAATATCTACAGTTCTACAATATTGGCCAAAACTAATCCATAAACCTAACAATTTACTTACAACCTGCAGTTGCTTTCAATCATTTGCCAGTGATGAAGATCATGTGCGAGTGGTCTGTGAATGATTGTCTACTGCAGGTAAAGATACTTTCGAAATAAAAGTGTCAAAACACTTACATTGCATAAAAGCACTTAAAAGTGCCAAAAACAAACCAATACCTTGTTTTTTGGAGTAGCCTTCCATATAAATAACATGTTATAGTCCTACTGTCTATAATAAATATACCAAGGTTTTACCATATTGTACCATCATTGTACCATGATACTTCCACTGCAGGCTTTTGAGAAAGGTAACTTTGATAAACTTGATCTTGTGCTGTGTAATGTGACAATATGTTTTTAGTCTATTTATTAATGCTACACAATATATATAGACTACTAAAGAAAATGTTCAAATGATGCTCATAAAATCACCTGAAATTAATGCATTGATATTGCTTTTGCAAAATTAATAAATATATTAAATAATTTTAACCCCACCCACAACATCATAGTACAATAAATTGTGTACTTGATGGGTGCCAATTGGGTAGGACTGGCACTGCCAAGCACGATTGTTCTCGGCGGCCCCTGCAGCGTTGGTCTGGTTTCAGATTCACGAATGAACCCCGTGCTTTTCCATCATCAACTTATGTCATCACACATGTGCACATGATGGAAAGCACAATGTGTGTCACTAGATTTGTGTGTTTTTTATTAATTTTGTGTCATCATATGCACCAGAGTGAACGACACTTGGAAAGCGACTACATCTGATGCTCACAAATGATTTGAGCTGATTGCACGTTTACTCACACACATATATAAAAGGCACCTCACATTTTCTGTGTCCCGCAATGTTTCCCTGTCATTCATGGTGCACATGTATGTTAGTTTTTGTGCAACTGATGATGTCATCATACTTAAATCAGAAAAAATGCATGCGTAAGTAATTTTACTTCCTGAACAAGTGCAGTCCAAGTACAGGTTGCTTTCTCACTCATGCGAACTGCACCACAGTTCTATTCCATCTGAACTCAGACCACCTCTTACAGCACAGGTAGCCTCGGGTTCGGTACCGTGGTCCGCACCCTAGTCTACATGACAGCTTTCACATTAACAATTTTTCATCCAAAGTGTACTCTGTTTCGGACTTACTGACAGTGTGAAAATCCCCTAAGAGCAGCTCAGCCAAACTGATCGTGATACAAAAGCACAGATATAAGACCAACAAACCACATACTCATTTCTCATGTGATTGTATGCAGCAGATATGTTCACAAGTCTTTAATCTGAAGTCTGAAATCTCTGATGGACGTGTCTGAGTCAAATATCGAGTCTTTTATAATGAGTCTAGTATTGAGTCACCAAACATTACATCTTTCGTTACATCTTTTTTTATGTATTTATTTATTTTATATATTTCACATAAAAATCCTATTTGCACAAATGCACTGCAGAGCCAAGAGTCAATACTGGAATTTCTGAGAAACTTCCACTGTAATTCTACCAATAATCCACTTGTAGCATCATGGTAAAAAAATAAAAAGGCTTTTATAGGTAATTGTGATTCTGACCAGTAAAATTGATTGTTTGTGAGTCTGAAACCTTGTCAGGAAGCCTTTTTGTGTGTAAAGTAGGACTATGCATCAGGAATATTAAGTCAAAGTGATTCAGGGATTATACATGATTCACATTAAGTGACCTTACAATGGCAGTAATCACTCCTAATATAATTGTATTTATTGCTATTTATTATTTTTAAGATTGTTATTCTTCCTACCACCCTATTAATATAATTGTTACACCTTGTATTATTATTTTTGTATTATAATTATAATTATTATTATTATTAGTAGTAGTAGTAGTAGTAGTAGTCATAATATATTGCAGATTATATATATATATATATATATATATATATATATATATATATATATATATATATATATATATATATATATTTTTTTTTAACAATAAAAATATAATTCTGTCCCTGATTTCATCACTTCCATGCACATTGCAAGGCTGACCTTTTATTTACAGTTGAAGTCAGAAATGTACATACACCTTAGCCAAATATATTTAAACTCAGTTTTTCACAATTCCTGACATTTAATGGTAGAAAACATTCCCTGTCTTAGGTCAGTTAGGATCACTACTTTATTTTAAGAATGTGAAATGTCAGAATAATTATAGAGAGAACGATTTCATCTTTTATTTCTTTCATCACATTCCCAGTGAGTCAGAAGTTTACATACACTTTGTTAGTATTTGGCATCATTGCCTTTAAATTGTTTAACTTTCACATGCTTCTCACAATAAGTTGCTGGAATTTTGTCCCATTCCTCAGTCAGGTTTGTAGGCCTCCTTGCTCACACATGCTTTTTCAGTTCTGCCCACAAATATTCTATGGGATTGAGGTCAGGGCTTTGTGATGCCCACTCCAATAACTTGACTTTGTTGTCCTTAAGCCATTTTGCCACAACTTTGGAGGTATGCTTGGGGTCATTGTACGTTTGGAAGACCCATTTGTGATCAAGCTTTAACTTCCTGGCTGATGTCTTGAGATGTTGCTTCAATATATCCACATAATTTTCCTTCCTCATGATGTCATCTATTTTGTGAAGTGCACCAGTCTCTCCTGCAGCAAAGCTCCCCCACAACATGCCTCCCACATGCTTCACGGTTGGGATGATGTTCTTAGGCTTGCAAGCCTGAACCTTATTCCTCCAGACATAACGATGGTCATTATGGCCAAACATTTTTCTTTCATCAGATCAGAGGACATTTCTCCAAAAAGTAAGATCTTTGTTCCCATGTGCACTTGCAAACTGTAGTCTGGCTTTTTATGGTGGTTTTGGAGCAGTGTCTTCTTCCTTGCTGAGCAGCTTTTCAGGTTGTGGCGATAAAGGACTCATTTTACTGTGGATATAGATACTTGTCTACCTGTTTCCTCCAGCATCTTCACACTAAAAATGCTACTTTTCAGACAGGTTCGGCTAATGACATGCATTTATTCACAGGCGATCTTTCTATCCAAATGCTTCTCTTATTGATTATATTAACTGTGAAGCAAAAGTTCCTTTTCAACATCTATTGGATGTTAGGTTTTCCAATTTCTCTTGTTTATTTAAATAGACATGCTCTGTCTCTGCTAAATAGTCTCTGGTACTGCAGTAATACTGAATCCAAATTACCACACTTGTACTGCAGTTATTTTTTGTAAGGGAATACCTATAGCACTCAGTAATGGTTAAGTTCACGCAAATTGTGTCGAAGAACAAGAGCAGACTAAGCAGCACTCATTTCCAATTTCTACCCAGCATTTATGGCTACATGATTCTAATGACTTCTGAAATTTTGGTAATGTAACAAACACAGTTCTTACGTACAGTAGATTTTTTCAATGAATACTCAACATACTTGAGTTTGTCCAGTTTGCAGTTTGGATTGTTGAGTCTTTCAGAGAGCTGTTTGACTCCTGATTCTCCTGGATGATTGTAGCTCAGATCCAGCTCTGTCAAGTGTGAAGGGTTTGAACAAAGAGCTGAAGCCACATAACAACAGCCGACCTTTGTCACCATACAGCCAGACAATCTGAAAAGATAACAAAGATTTGAAAAGTTATTTTGATCTGCTATAATTCAAAATGTTCACGTTGAAAATGTACTAAATGGACTAAACAAGGAATACCGAAGTATCTCTAGTTTACAGTTTGTACTCTTCAGTGCATCAGAGATCAACTTCACTCCTGAATCCTGCAGGTCATTGTTACTCAGATCCAGCTCTCTCAGGAGGGAGTTTGGTGATTGTAGAGCTGAGACCACAATGTCACAAAATTGACCACTGAGATTAGAATCAGCAAAACTAAAAGAGAGTACACCATTATCAGTAAGCTGTAAGAAACATAATAAATCACAAGTTGTGTACAATACAACAGCATGTACTCTTGCTGATGCACAGTAATGCACAGTCTCTTAATTGTGGATATATACATCAGAAACTCACAGAGCTTTTCTGCAGTTGCTCACAGCAGGTAACAGTCTTTTTCTACCCTCCTCTGATGTGTTGAATTTCTTCAGGTCAAGCTCATCCTGCACCTCCTCTGACATCTGAAGCATGTAGGTGATTGTTGAACATTGAGCAGGAGAGAGTTTATTCTCTGAGTGTTTGTCTGATTTCACAAAATCCTGAATTTCTCTGTACAGAGTCTGTTCTTTCATCTCCAGCAGACAGAGGAACAGATTGATGGATCGATCAGCTGATAATCCATGTCCCTCTCTGAGTTTACTTTTAATATAAATAATGGTTTCCATGATGCATTCTATGCTGTTCTCTGTGTGTGTAAGTAGATCCTGTAAGAGCCTCTGATTGGACTCCAGTGAGATGCCCAGCAGGAATCGCAAGAAAAGATCAAGGTATCCATTGTCACTCTTGACAGCTTTATCAACAGCTCCCTTAAGTAAATTATACAATGAATCAAAAGTCTTCACTGCCTCTGTAGTAGTACATACATAGCTGTGATAGCAATGAAAAGCAGCCAGAAACTCCTGGAAGCTGAGATGTACGAAGCTGTAGACTTTCCTCTGATGAATCACAGATTCCTCCTTAAAGATCTCAGTGCAGATCCCAGAATACACTGAGGCATCAGTGACATCTATGCCACTCTCTCTCAGGTCCTCCTCATAGAACATGACATTGCCCTTCATAAGTTGTTTGAAAGCCACTTCAGCGAGTTTCACAATCACTTCTCTGCTGGACTGCAGGAGTTTCTCTGGATCTCTCTCTTCATACTTCTGATTCCTCATATTGATCTGAATGAGCAGGAAGTGGATGTACATTTCAGTCAGAGTTTGAGGGATTTCTGCACTGTCATCTTGTTTCAGGATGTTTTGAAGCACAGTGGATGAGATCCAACAGAAGACTGGTATGTGGCACATGATGTGGAGGCTTCTTGCTCTTCTAATGTGTGAGATGATTCTGCTGGCTTGATGCTCATCACTGATTCTCTTCCTGAAATATTCCTCCTTCTGAGGGTCATTGAATCCCTGTATTTCTGTCACACGCTTGATGTATTTGGAGGGGATCTGATTGGCTGCTGCTGGTCTGGAGGTGATCCAGATGAAAGCAGAGGGAAGCAGATCTCCTTTGATGAGTTTTGACATCAGCACACCCACTGATGAAGTCTCAGTCACATCAGAACCTTTCTCACTATCTGAAAACATCAGTGGAATTCTGCTTTCATCCAGACCATCAAAGATGAACACAACTTTACACTCCTCATAACTCTTTGAGTCCAGATCAAGAAGTTCAGGATGAAAGTCCAGCAGAAGTTTGTGAAGACTGTACTGCTCATCTTTAATCAAGTTCAGCTCTCGAAATGGAAGCACAAACATGAAGTCTACATCCTGATTGGCTTTTCCCTCGGCCCAGTCCAGAATGAACTTCTGCACAGAGACTGTTTTTCCAATTCCAGCGATGCCTTTAGTAAGAACAGTCTTTATTTGGACTTTTCTCTTCTCCTCACATCCTGGTTCAGGTAAAGGTTTAAAGATGTCATTGCAGTAGATTGGAGTGTCTTGTAAGTGTTGAGTTCTGGGTGTTTTCTCCATGTGTAAAACCTCATGTTCTTCATTCACCCCTTCACTCTCTCCCTCTATAAGATATATCTGTGTGTAAATCCTGTTCAGGAGGGTTTGATTATCTTGTAGTTTGATTCCCTCATATATGCTCTCATACTTGTTTTTCATGCTGGTTTTGTGTTGCTCTTTGACTCTCTTCAGGACATTATCAACTGGTTTGTGAGAATCCTGCTGCAGGTCTACAGCCTTCTCCAGAAGAGCTGATTTTGTGAGAGAAACGGGACATACTTTACATTTCTCTGGGCATTGCAGACATCTAAAGTCTTCTGTTGAACTGTTCTTGTCCAAGTAGCATTTTCTGCAGACATTACGTCCACAGGTGATATACACTGGATCTCTCAGAAACTGCTCACAATTTTCACATTTTGACTGAAACTTGATGAGTTCATTCTTCACCCCACTGCAGATATCCATGAGAAACATTTTCTGTACTTTAATTTTTATATTCATACAATAATCCTCAATAAACAATAACCACCAATGACATACCTTTGAGTATTGATTCCTAATTTGTCACAAAATGCAACAGGTTGAATAATGGAATTGTTGCTCTTCATAGAGACACTGCTGACAGTGTTCTCCTCTTTTTTCATAGAGATTCATTTTAGATGCATTCCTAACTCTCCATAGTTTTTGTTTAAAGCCTACAAACCAACATATAAAACACATTAATTGTTTAATGTCACTGTAATTATTATTTGTTGTGACATTCAATGTTTATACCACAGTAGCAAAATAAAAAAATAAAAATCCTCACTATGATAACTAGAATTGTTTTCTCTCTTAAAATTTAACTGTACCATGATCACAATGACAACTGTGTCTGTCAACAATCCTGGTGCATTGTAGGCAAAATATAACATGATTCCCTGATTCAAAACCCCTCTGGTTTCTGGTTATTCAGCGTTTAAATAAACCAGGTAAAATTGCAACTGCATATCAAGTCATAAACGGGTGCACTGTTGGTTTAAAATACTGCAATTTATATGGAACAGAGAGTGGATCGTGGAGCAATAGTGTTGATAATTATGGATAATTAGCGTGGAGAAGAGTTGTGCAGTCTCATGCTGCTATAAAACGGTACCACACATGAATATGCCGCCTTTTCTTGCATCCGCAACTGAATATAGCGAAGCATAATGAACTTATGCTAAATGAGGACAGAATGTGTGAAACGGATTAGGACTGTAAAGATTACTCAATTTAATTTGATTACTAAAAATCCTCAAATTACAAAATGGCCTGATTGATAATTCGTAAATAAGGCAGAAGAAATGCAGTCCACTCCATGCACAAGGTTCGGAACACTGTGACTTGATGATCTACTCCCCTGACATCAGTGACACCCTGACCCTTGGATTAGTTGCCCTTATTAGGCTCCCAACGGGAGTGGGCAGGAGAGGAGGAGCACCTTTTCCATTTGACAGCATGTAATGTTGTGCATCTGAAGTTGATAGAGCCTCATCACTCTGCCTTTAAAAGCTAAGTGCTGCTCTCTTTGAGAGGCCAGTCTCATTCCATCTGTGCATGTATGTTGGTTGTAACGGTCGATAGTAAGAAGAAACAGACCCAAGAGCAGAGGAAACCTTCAAAGGATTTATTTACAACAAATAATAGCAGTCACTGTATTCAGGAACAGATTCGTAGAATCTTTTGTTGAAGCTAAGTGAGGTGCAGAACAATGCCTGGCTGAGATGGGTGATCTTACTCCTGATACATGGGCAGATACAAGGTATCTTCTGTGGAAGGCCAGCTGAAATGCAGTGAAACTGGAAGGCAACCACACACCCGACATGCGGACAACCAACAGATACACGAGACCAACTAGACAGAGAGAGTGATATGTGGACTCAACATAAAACAACAATGCTCAAACTACATTGAACATTATAAAATCCATCAAAGGGCATGACACATGAGAGGATTAATACAGGCATGAACAAAGAAGGATCAGGTGCCGCTTGTAGCCGAAAATTGGCATGATCAGCGTTCCCATGGAAATGCTGATTCTGTGTGCCAGCGACACCTGAAACACATGAGGGCAAAAATGTCAACATGCTTGGAACAAAACAAACATGGAACAATAATGCCATGGCCCTAGTCAGACAAAACCTAACCTGACAAGGTGACAGGACCGTGACATCACCGGAAAGCGCACGTCAGTGACTCGCGCACGGAGATAACCAACAATCGGACCCGTGTGGTCATACAAAGAACGTAAATGAAACATAAGACAGACAGGGGTTGATAATGCCATGGTCCCATCAGACAGAAACCCAACTCGACAAGGTGACAGGACCATGACATTGGTGTCCTCTTAGGTTCAGGAATAGAGCGGGTAATGTATCCACCCCACTGCAAGTTCAGCCAAAGCATTCTTTGGTTGTCCACATTGCTGATTGGAATGTGCACAGTATGCATGACACCCCAAAAAGCAACCATACATCTCTGAGATGTCTGTTTTATATATTTACATCTCGAAAGCATCACAATCTAATTAACATCTGCTAAACAGCTTAAAAAGGTCAGCTGTCATAAACATCTCAAAGACATCTGCTGTATGTCTTATTGAGATCCTACACATACTATTGACTAACATCTTATAGACCTATTGCAGATAAACAGACAACATTTTTTATAAAAAATGCAATTCCAGATGTAAAAACACAAGAAAGTCATTCACATCTGGGATGGCATGATGAATGAGAATTTTCATTTTGGGGTGAATTATCACTTAAAGGGCAATTTACATGATACGTAGCAAGCGACAGCTTTGCTTGCAATCTGGACAGCATGTAGCACAAGCGCAACAATGCCAGCAACTGCTGCAGCTCAACGCAAGGGAGGAAATCATGTATCTGACCTGATTACTGTAAATATTAAATAATGATATTTAAAAAATAAATTAAAAAAGGTTTTATATCTTCATAAAATAGTTTAACAATGGATATAACTCAATACACATAACTGTTTGGCAGACATTGTTTCCAGAAACATACAATATTTTATTTCCATGGCCTGTTTTTTTCCATATTGGCATTCTAAACTGAAATGGATGCATTTTAGCCAAACGTGACTTCACATCAACAACATTATGATTAAGGTATTAAATGTGTATTTCTGATTACTTAATGAATCATTATAGTAATCCTCAGATTATATGATTATACAAATAATCGATAGTGACAGCCCTAAAATGAATCAAACAAACATATATAATAAGATCAAATTCCATTAAGTTTTAAATTCCAAAGTCAAAGAGAGTAAGCAAATATGAAACAAGGAACACCAGTTAACTCGACAACAACTCACTTCAAATAAAACCAGCTACTACAATCAATCTCTTCCTTTGTCTGTCGAGTGATGAACGTTTTCATAAGGAGGCAATACACACACACACACACACACACACACACACCCTGTTAACAGATTAATATCTACATGCACCACCCGTGTGATTGAATTGAACTTGTAAGGTTAAGAAATTAATACAATTTACAATATTTGCATAATACATAACCGATGTTAAGACAAAATATTAATGCACTCACCTTAAAATGTGATGCAGCAAGGTGAAGTATGTCTTTTCTCATTGGATTCTTCCTGTTAAACCAGTTGACTTGGAGTTCTTCCTCAGGGCTTATGCTAAAAAAATGTCTTTGGTTTGCTCGCTCAATATTCTTCATGTCGACAGGATTACCTGGGGCAGAAATAATTAGCCTAAATTATCTTAATCATCTCAGTAATTTGCTTTGCTATGTTTTTGTTGCAGTTCCTTAATAACCACTTGTTTGCCATTCTGCAAGAACTTTTCTCCAGTGCAAACAGTTGTGTACAGAATATCAGCATGTATACAGTATCAAAAATATTTATTTAAGTTAACGATGGAAACACATTACAAAAAGTTGTATTTTGTAACACTAGTTAATATTGAGATCTAACACTATAAACACTGATTTTTAAAGTATTTATTAATCTTGGTTATTGTTCATTTATCAAAATACCTTTGTGCACTGTTTATGTTTGCATATTGCATGAACTACTTGTAAAAGTAACACTACTTTTCTCATAAAGCTGTACAGTATTAGTAAATGCTGATGCTGCTCAAGTCGTGCTCATTATTAGTGCATGTTAACTAATAAAGTAAATTAATATTACAACCATATTGTAAAGTGTTAATGTAACAATGTATTATTATAAATGTACAGTTGTCTTGTGTAATAATAATGTTCCACATGTTAAGGTCACATTGGAGAAGTAGGCGTATCATGTTATAAATTACACTGATATATGTTAGGGTCAAGGATGGAAATAATACTGAAATATCATACGCAAAGTCTGAGTAAAATTACTGTTAATTTACAAAAATTGTATTGTGAGCTGAGCACAAGTACATGTCCTAAAAATGACCTTATTATGAGTAAAATAGCAGCTAATTTAAAAGTACTGAAGAGTATTGTTAGTGTTGCAAATACGATGCCCCTTTTAATAAACAGTGTACATGGCAATACACACTGTAATACACAATCACTTTAATGGCTATTATTTAATTATGCTGTGTTATTTTTTAACGCAGAATGCGGTGTGGAGACTGCAGGATTATTTTCTCAGTCTTGGGTAGTTTTTAACCAAACTCTGCTGGGTTAGTGGATTGGTCATAATTTTTTCAGCTCTTGTGATTGGTCACGAGTCTATTGGCCCCGCCCCACACAAGCCTGGCTGTCTTCTCTCTTGCATCTGGATCTAAAAGTGCACAAGTAAGTTTTGTTTCAGGTTTATTGCAAAAGTCAAGGCATGAATATTTGATTTGAGAGGTTGTAAGTCCAGGCTCGTTGTTGTACTGTGAATAAAAGTACACATGTTTTAATATATGTTTGTGTCTGTTGTATTTATATGTATGTCATTTTAACATTTGCAACTTTTAATTCAGAACTTTTACATTTACATTTACATTCATGCATTTGGCAGACGCTTTTATCCAAAGTGTCTTACAGAGCCCTTATTACAGGGACAATCCCCGGAGCAACCTGGACTTAAGTGTCTTACTCAAGGACACAATGGTGGTGACTGTGGGGATCAAACCAGCAACCTTCTGAGTACCAATGTATTATACAGAGCACTTATTACAGGGACAATCCCCCTGGAGCAACCTGGAGTTAAGTGCCTTACTCAAGGACACAATGGTGGTGACTGTGGGGATCAAACCAGCAACCTTCTGAGTACCAATGTATTATACAGAGCACTTATTACAGGGACAATCCCCTGGAGCAACCTGGAGTTAAGTGCCTTACTCAGGACACAATGGTGGTGACTGTGGGGATCAAACCAGCAACCTTCTGAGTACCAATGTATTATACAGAGCACTTATTACAGGGACAATCCCCCTGGAGCAACCTGGAGTTAAGTGCCTTACTCAAGGACACAATGGTGGTGACTGTGGGGATCAAACCAGCAACCTTCTGATTACCAATGTATTATACAGAGCACTTATTACAGGGACAATCCCCCCGGAGCAACCTGGAGTTAAGTGTCTTACTCAAGGACACAATGGTGGTGACTGTGGGGGTCAAACCAGCAACCTACTGACTACCAGTTATGTGCTTTAGTCCACTACGCCACCACCACTCCATAATTTTTAATTCAGAACTCAGGTTTTTGATTAATGTCTGTGAGTGCAGATTGCAACATTCAACTTCAGATTTGTTCTGATCACTACAAGTTTTCATTTTCAAATCTTCAAGCTCTCAGGATTTGCTACTTTTATACCTTCACACACAGCAGCCAAATAATATCAGTGATAGCTTATTTATAGGCTATGTTATGCATACAGATCATCTAATGAGAAGAAATCTGACATTTACTTCTATCAGAAAGACTTGGCTTGGTAAAGTTCACATGATATTTCTCTGATGATCTGATATAGAACCACAGAATATATTTTCACCTGTGGTGTAACATAAGCCCCATCTGGCGGTCCAATGAGATTGCTACTCGAACTGTCAGATGCTGTTACAGCGCTTAAATTATTTGAATGCACAAACGTTGAGGCAAAGAAACACTTGATGTGAAGGAAGTCCCGCCTTACAGATATCACTTTTTTATCATACAGACATAGCCTGTCAGTGGACACATGAACACTCCTGCACAGTTAAATAATACCAATTCTGTCAGATTTTATTGCTGATTTGAAATATGCTCTGTTTTAGAGATTTTGGTCTTTTCCCATTCACGTTGATAGGAGCTATACTTTTATGCTTCTTTTATCCATAAACACCGCTGCCTGGGAGTGTTCAAAGATGGTCGAGTGGACTTCTGTAAAACACACTAGAACTGTCTGTGCATTAAACAGTTTTATAGCACACAATCCAACCAATCAGAATCTAGTATTCAAATAGACCATCTCAAAGATCACGATTTCTCTAGAGGAAACTTGGCCTTGATTGATAGGATCATACTTTCAGAGGGTTCACTGCTAGATTAGTTTCTTGTCAGAGCTCATCTTCTGGTTTAATCTGACGTCACTCAAAGATTGTTTCATTCAGCATTAAACCCGTCTCTGAATCTCACTCTTGGGTTCTTTTATCAAACTGTAATTTTCAACACAGAATGGTGCATTGCCGTCTGTAAACATGATGCTTGATTTAAAGTCTCTGCTTTGATCACTCGTTAACCTCTCGTCCCAGTCAGACTCTGGACTGGTGTTTGCACATGATGAAACTCTCTTTAAACACCAGATCAGAGATACAGTTCAAACAATACTCAACTCAACATGTATTTCAGGATTCACACATGTTTAACTGGCGTGCTAAACGAGGGTTTACATTTCCTAATATACATTACACACACTCAGACATGCAACACAATATTTGAAAGCTTAAGTGTCACACTTGAAGGGAATAGCATGCAGCTGGTTTACAAGTCTGAAACCCATTGATATTCTTTGTGATGGTGAGGAAAATATTGCTGTGGCAAATGTGGCATTTTATATGACCTGGAGGATGTGAGATTTTCAGGTCTTTCATATTTGGCCTCAATAAATTTAAAAACCACATAGATGGCACGCTGATTATGATTCAGTTAAACTGTTGCAATAGCAGATTAGCTCTCTGTAGAGAGAGAGAGAGAGTGAGAGAGAGAGAGACTCTCAGAGAGAGAGAGGGAGAGAGAGAGAGTGAGACACACACACACACACAGAGAGAGAGAGACACACACACACACAGAGTGAGAGACACACACACACACACAGAAGGTAGAGAGAGAGAGAGAGACACACACACACACACACACACACACACAGAGGTAGAGAGAGAGAGCGAGAGACACACACACACACACACACAGAGAGGTAGAGAGAGAGAGCGAGAGACACACACACACACACACACACAGAGAGAGAGAGAGATTGCGACAGTGATTGAGAGACACACACACACACACACACACACAGAGGTAGAGAGAGAGCGAGAGACACACACACACACACACACACAGAGAGAGAGGTAGAGAGAGAGAGCGAGAGACACACAGACACACACAGAGAGAGAGAGATTGCAACAGTGATTGAGAGACACACACACACACACACAGAGGTAGAGAGAGAGAGCGAGAGACACACACACACACACACACACACAGAGAGAGGTAGAGAGAGAGAGCGAGAGACACACACACACACACACACACACAGAGAGAGAGAGAGATTGCGACAGTGATTGAGAGACACACACACACACACACACACACAGAGGTAGAGAGAGAGCGAGAGACACACACACACACACACAGAGAGAGAGGTAGAGAGAGAGCGAGAGACACACACACACACACAGAGAGAGAGAGATTGCAACAGTGATTGAGAGACACACACACACACACACAGAGGTAGAGAGAGAGAGCGAGAGACACACACACACACACACACAGAGAGAGAGGTAGAGAGAGAGAGCGAGAGACACACACACACACACACACACACAGAGAGAGAGAGATTGCAACAGTGATTGAGAGACAGATCTTCAGTAAGACTCCATCATGAAGGGTCACACTGCAGCGGTGATTTTCACAGTTCTTCTGCACACGGGTGAACAAACTCTAATATCACCATTTACATTA
Source organism: Xyrauchen texanus (assembly GCF_025860055.1). Taxonomy (NCBI): domain Eukaryota; kingdom Metazoa; phylum Chordata; class Actinopteri; order Cypriniformes; family Catostomidae; genus Xyrauchen; species Xyrauchen texanus. Next base: position 864,378 of record NC_068286.1, on the reverse strand, counting down.
TTAATATTCATTCATTACATGTGTACTATTGATTATTGTGTATTGTATATGGATTCATTTCAGTTAAGTTTCAGTTACATTTGATTGCTCATTAATAGTTTTTATTTAGATTGTACAAGTTTAATTGTGTACTGTTTAAAAAAAGAAGTAATTAACACAAATGTTATTTTATTAAAGATTACTCACTTCAGTTTGATGAAACTGAAATACATAAATATTACAATTATTATAATTTGTTTGTGTGTATCTCTGGAAAATGAACATTTTCTTTTCTGTTGTCTCATTATTCATTATAGATTATAGTTTCAGCTCGCAATGTGTTTTACATGTCTGTCAGGAGAATGTCCGACACTGAATATGAAGTTGCTTTCTTATTATCTTACATGAGTTACTTGTTAAATTAATATATATATTCTTATCACATTCGCTGGTTTTGATTGGTCATTGAGGGTTTCTGTTGGGCAAAAAACAGGCTTGATGAATTGTTTGATTTTTGCGTTTGTTTACAAGAGAGGGTCAGCGAGAGCTTTAAAGGAATATTCCGGGTTCAATACAAGTAGAGCTTAATCTACAGCATTGATTGGGGGGGCACATATATACAGGCAAGGGGAAAAGAAGCGTGTTCTGGCTGAACATATCTCGTGCACTCTGCTTTAAGAGCTGTTTAGGTGAGTGTGGTGTAAAGAGGCGAGAACCGGCTTGACAATATAAATAATAGTTTAATGAAGAAATAAACCAAAAGACACAAACACACACAGGTGACCTTCAGCTGCCCGTAAACGCTCTCTCTCTCTGTCGCACCACCGTCCGCTGTCGGCCTTTATCCCTCTTGGAGGCTTGATTAGCCTGATAATCACGACCCGTCACACACCCTGTCACATGTGCTTTGCAAGCATCAATCCAGTTTTTATTCGATAGAATATTATAGTGCTCTCATTAGTCATTTTAGTTACTGTACATTTTTTTAATAATTCATTATTAGGAAAGTGAGAAAATGAGTATAAAAATGGAAACTGTCAAAGCTTTTTCAACAGATCTGATTTATTTTGAATGTTTGGTGATGTTTCAGTTGAGTCTAATGCACGTGCATATCTATCAAAGCCGTGAGTCCAGCCGCCTTTCAGACCACAACGAAGGTATTGGGGGGAAACACTTCATTTTCAGCAGCGTTACTTCTTAGGGTAAAATAAGAAATCTTTGCCCCCTTGGACATTTTAAATGCCCCCTCGGGTAAATTATCCTGGATCCAACTCTGCATTGGGGTCAATGTGTAAACATTCAAATACTCACAAAGTATAGACACAAGACATAAACAATATGTGTGTTAACATATTGGGGCATATGGGGCATATTGGGGCATAACATTATGGGGCAGTGGTGGCTCAGTGGTTGAGGCTCAGGGTTACTGACCAGAAGGTTGGGGGTTCAAGCCCCACCAAGATGCCACTGTTTGGCCCTTGAGTAAGGCACTTAACTCCAGGTTGCTCCGGGGGGATTGTCCCTGTAATAAGTGCACTGTAAGTCACTTTGGATAAAAGTGTCTGCCAAATGTAAGATGAGATGAGAACATGATTTTACTGTCATTAAATCACTCACTGACCACATCTGAGAGAAGATAGAGACAATTTTACCACTTTGTTGCTATGACGATGTATCGCAACCATTAACAACCCTAAAAATGATGATTTAAACAACATTACAGCTCAAATCACTCATGAGTTTTAACAGAAGAATGAATGTGTTTTATAAAATGATAAGCTTCACATTTCTGCATTTCCACCCTCCATAAATAGGCCCCATTGACTTCCATTCACTGTAACCTTTTTCTTTTAAAAGAGACGAGTTGAAATACATTTTTGTGGTAATCACTATGCTGTAGATTGAGCTTAACTTGTATTGAACCTGGAATTCTCACGGCATTCATCTTTACAAAGTTGTTTTGTGAAATGTCTGACTGAAATAAAGTGCGACTGACTCAAACTGTGTCGTTGACTCATGACAGTATGTGGTCAGACCCCAGTCGTGTCCATCAGGCCCCGCGCGGCGGACGTTAAACCCGGCGAGACTGTGAGGTTCCAGTGCCGCGTGGTGAGCGGGTCACAGCCCGTCCAGCTGGAGTGGAAGAAGATCCAAAACCAGCAGTTTGGAGGTGAGTTTACCAATGATCTGATGGATTACAGACTAACAGATTCTGGATTACATTGAAAGAAACGTATTTAATTGAATGGTAATTTTACCCATGTTTCCATTGAGCACATTGAGGCTAAGGTCTTCTGCTTCTCAGATGTTTCTCCTGATGAACAGTCTCCGTAATGTTTCAAACTGTGCTCAGATTTGCCAAGATATCAAATCCTTCTTATTCAAATGGTCTGAGCTATTCTATCAACATGCAGTTTTTGCTCTATGCTGGACGTTTTATTCCGCTGTTGATAAAGATCTGAAAGAAATATCTGCACAGTTAAGATTAAGGTTTTCAATTGTTGACATGTCATGCTTTATTTCTGTTGCAGATAATGTTAAGATTGGATCCGATGGTGCAGTTCTGACTATTACCAATGTCCGTCTCAATAACCAGGGTGGATACCGCTGCATTGCAACTAATGCACAGGGAAAAGGGACCGTCACTGCCTCCCTGTCCATCAAACGTGAGTTTAAAGTGTCAAGGGGCAGTGGTGGCTTGGTGGTCAAGGCTGTGGTTTGCTGACCTGAAGGTCAGGGGTTCAAGCCCCAACACTGCCAAGATGCCACTGTTGGGCCCTTGAGCAAGGCCCTTTACCCCACCTGCTCCAGGGGCGCTGTACCATGGCTGACCCTGTGCTCTGACCCCAGCTTAGTTGGGATATGCGAAAACAGGGGCAGTGGTGGCTCAGTGGTTGAGGCTCAGGGTTACTGACCAGAAGGTTGGGGTTCAAGCCCGGGCACCACCAAGATGCCACTGTTGGGCCCTTGAGCAAGGCCCTTAACCCCTATCTGCTCCAGGGGTGCCGTATCATGGCTGACCCTGCACTCTGACCCCAGCTTAGTATATATGTATATATTCACTGTATATATGCAAAAAACTGTGTGTATAATGTGTGACCAAAAAATAAAGGATTCTTATCATTAACAAAAACTATTAATACTGATTAATGTATTTTGTGAAAATAAACTATTAGACAAGAAATAACATCTGATTGTTATACATGTCAAATAAACAATATGGTGGCCCAGGTGTGCAAAGAACAACAAAATTAGCAAAGTAAATATGCCGAAAACACAATGGTAATAAGCCACAACACCAAAAAATTAAGCCTTTTCTTTTCTGATCATTTTGTTGTGTTGCGGCTAAATTTAATTGTGTTTTCTGCTTTTATTTGCTTTTGTAATTCGCTGTGTTGTGCACCCCCGTGCAACCGTAAATCACATTTGATGTCATTTAGAGCCTCCAAAGGTTCGAGTGACGCCATCCAGCCCACTGACGGTCAGAGTGGGCGAGACTGTGTCTCTAGAATGCATTGCCTCAGGGAGGTCACAACTCTCCGTCAGCTGGTACAAAGAGGAAAGAGGAAGTGAGACGGCGCTTGATTCCATCATGACAGCAGATACCACAGCTGTGCTGCAGGTGCTTCACTTGCACTTAGAACAACAGTTTGAGTGATTTATCCTTGCACTTACATTTACTAATCCCCCCAAATATGCCTCTAGGTCACTGTGACGACAGCAGAGGATGCTGGGATATTTGTGTGTCGTGCTCAGAGCAAAGAGGGGCTTTCTGAGGAGAGGGTGGAGCTTAAACTGGAGGGCGGGGCTGATATGATGCCCCAAGCATCAGTAACCAATACAGATCTCACAGCCGTTGAAGGCCATACGGTGACCATGCACTGCCATGCTACTGGTAAAGTCACTTCTGGATGTTTCACAGTAGAGCTTTTGGTGCAGAGATGAGTCTGCTTGAAAAGGTGGTCTGGGGTTCATAATAAGTGTAATTAATTTATATTTATCATTGCTGCTCGTCTCAAGTGTCAATGGGACAAATACTGCAATGAAACTGGCATCTTCTCCATCGTTACCTAGTTGATGCTGCTAGTTCTCACAGTTATGAGCAAGTTGATAATGCAAATAAATCATAATTCAGAACTGGTACAGCAGGGAAAGGGGGTTCAGATCAAGCAATCACACCAAGTGTTAAAGCCTCTAACGCTGAACCCTAGAATTGCATCTGTTCAGCTATTATCTCATTTGATTCAGTTGATAAATTCATCATGCATTTAAAATGTTCTCAGGTTTTCCCACTCCAGTCATTTCCTGGTCTAAACTGCGAGCGCCGTTGCCATGGCAGTACCAGGTGACTGGAGGAAGTCTTACTCTTATTAAAGTGGGACGACAAGATTCAGGTACATTATTCTGCATTTCTTGAGCAAATGTGATTACAAATAGGGTAAACATTGAACTAGCGTTTGTGCTTAAAGGAGTCATATAAAGAGAAATCATATTATCCTGGATATTTTGAGTAAAAAATAGTTAATTGTACTATAAATCATACTGTGAAGTGTGTGAAAGTCTGCATGTAGCACCTACAGCTCTGCAGATCCTTCGGAAGAATCCCAACATTAGTTTATTCTGCACATTCGTTTCAGTCCGGTCTCAACCGCTTGAGCGGCACATTTCAGCACAGATTGCTGTATGAATTTGTCACTATGTAATGCAGCGGCAGTTAAAAACTTGGCTATTGAACTTGACAGCAAACCCGCAGCTCGTGTGTAAATGCAGCAAAGCGCTGTTACTCATTGAACATGTGAAGAGGATGTTTCAATTGAAGTCTTAAAGGCACAGTAGCAAAAACTGGGTCAGAGATCACTTTCATTATGACTCTTCTTTAGGTGCAAAAACCCTTGACTAACATTAAAATCAGACCTCAGGGGAAAAGAATAAGTTATGATATGACCCCTTTAACAAATACAATAACATACTCAGTTGGACTTTGTTATAAATAGTCTCTCTCTCTCTCTCTCTCTCTCTCTCTCTCTCTCTCAGGCCAGTACATCTGCAACGCCACAAATGTTTTGGGATTCAGCGAGGCGTACGTGCAGTTGGAGGTGGATTGTGAGTGAGAGAAACACACTGTTATCGCTGTTGACCTTAACTGGACCTTTACTAACAGTTCAGTCAGACTCCATCAGAGTTCAGTCGGAGTATTGTACACTGGTCACAGGTCATGTAGATTGAACAATGCATAAATACAAACATATACAATCCTCCATGACAGTAAAGATTTACAAAGGTAAGCTTTTCTGATGACCCACAAATGATTAATCATGACATCAATATCAGTTGAGTGACACATTGAAAGTCATAGTGTGAATATATATAACCTAATATCAACCCCTATTGCATGTAGCTGCTTCTTAAATATGTAGGGCTACACAAGTAAAAACACACTTTTTAAACAAAATTATTTGTCAGGAACTTTCCAAAAGACAAATTTGGCAGCACCATTCATAAAAAAACATTTCTGTCACCCCTTTTCTCCCCAAATTGGCATGCCAATGCACTCTAAGTGCTCGTGGTGGCGTAGTGACTCAATCCGGGTGGCGGAGGATGAATCTCGGTTGCCTCCGCGTCTGAGACCGTCAATCCAGGAGACGTAGCGCGTGTGGAGGCTTCACGCTATTCTCCGCGGCATCCACGCACAACTCACCACACACCCCACCGAGAGCGAGAACCACATTATAGTGACCACAAGGAGGTTACCCCATGTGACTCTACCCTCCCTAGCAACCGGGCCATTTTGGTTGCTAAGGAGACCTGGCTGGAGTCACTCAGCACACCCTGGATTCAAACTCACGACTCCAGGTGTGATAGTCAGCGGCAATACTCGCTGAGATACACAGACCCCCGCCACATGGGTCAGCTGTACGTCTGAAGAAACATGACAAGGTGATGACAAGAATGACATCATCCCTACGGTCAAGCATGGAGGTGGGTCAGTCCTGTTATGGGGGTGTTTTGTGGCTGCAGGAAATGGCTATCCTGACCATGTGACTGACGCCACAGTTTCTTTCGGGTGTCAGGCCATTTTGGCAAAAATGTGATGCCTTTAGAGTGTAAATTGAAGCTCTGTGAGCACTGGACATTCCATTAAGACAATAACACCAAGGATACATCCATGTTGTCCAAAATCTGGTTCAGGGATAGGTCATGGAATGAACTTGAATGCCTCTTTCAGTCCATCATTAAAATCCCATTGCAGACCTTTCTTGGGATTTGAAGGAAGCATTGGCAACACAGAAACCAAAGAATGGCAATGAGTGTGTGTGTTTGTGTGTGTGCAGAGATGTACACTTTGTGTGTGTGTGTGCGTGTGTATGTGTGCGCGTGTGTGTGTGTGTGTGTGTGTGTGTGTGTGTGCGCGTGTGTGTGTCTGTGTGTGTGCAGACATGTACACTTTGGTCTTTGGGAACAGCAAGGGAATATGGTGAAAGACCTTTATGTAAATAATGAGGGACTTTGGGATAAGAGAATTGATTTCACATCAATGATAATTTGGTGAATCTCATGACAACATGCCCACATTTTACCAACAAGATCAAAAGAACAGAAAACAATATTTAGCATAAAGTAAATGAAGCTTATTTAGGGACACTTAAAGCTGAAGTGTTCAGCATTGTTTTCAAACTGCTCTTGAACGCACCCTCTGTTTTCCATTGATATAATGATAAATCACATGTTTGGTCATAAATTGTGTTTGCCGATGTTAGTGGCACAGGTTTTGTGACTAACTCGTCTCCTCTTCAGCCCCTCCATACGCCACCACACTGACGGAAGAAATAGTGGCACGCCGAGGTGATGCCATGCGTCTGCAGTGTCTCGCCCACGGCACTCATCCAATCCACTACCGCTGGACACGTGTGGGCGGGGCAGCCATGTCCCGAGGGGCGGAGACCACCAAAGACGGCTTGTTGAAGATTGGTCAGCTGAAAGTAACGGACAGCGGAACTTATAAGTGTGTGGCGACCAATCACGTGGGCTCCAGTGAAGCCAAAACCAAAGTCACTGTGAAAGGTGAGATCTCAAAGTCACAGTAAAGGAAATCATTCGGACTGTCAAATGTATAAATACACTGTTTAAAAAGTCTCTGTTGCTATCTTCTTCCTTACAGCTTAATTACAGACCATCTTCAACAGTCTGCTGCTGATGCCAGAGATCTGCACATTAATTCTCAAACAATATAATTAAAGACCTCAGAGACCTCAACAGACCTGAAGATGCTCAGAACATTGTTCTGAATATTGTGGATGAGATGCTTTTACTTCGCTTCTCTGTCAAATAAACACGTAATAAATCTCCCATCACCAGACGCTGTGTTTACTTACAATGAGTTATTCAGAGAGATTCATTTTCCAGAACAATCCAGCACATTAGATTCCTGAGGCAGTCTGTATATAATAAATAAAGGGATCAGTGGGGCTACAGGTTTAATAGCCACTTATATATATACTGTATATAAGGTTCAGTGTAAGATTCTCCAGCTTAATGGATGCGATGCCTCAATAATGTAAATAAAGTTTGTTTGGAGGAGGTCAAGCTGATGAAGTTGTGGAGAACAATTATGAACATTATAAACAGATAACAAAATTATTTCCATCATGCAGATATTAAACCAAGAACCTGCTTTGCACTGGATATATTACTCGTTTGATCAGCTAGTGTGCAGCTGTACCACAGAAGACATTTCTTATTCTATCAATGTACAAAGACTGTTTTGAAGCAGTTGTTCACCACTAGGTGGAGACACAGTGAGAGCAGAAGTTGAGTTTGATTTACAGGACATGTATGGACGAGTAAACACGAGGCTCTTTTCATTTGAACGGTCAGCGTGGAATATTCTTCTAGAATGCCAAAGGCCCATCATGTTTGCTTTCTTCTGTGGCGGATTGACAGATGAGAAATTGTCTCGTAGTATTTCCGCTGGGACACACAGTAATGTTCGGTCACTTCCTGCTCAAAGGTCATGTCAGCATGAACAAGCAAAGTTCAGCATTAGTGGAGATTTCTGCTGAGATAAATAAATAAATCAATAATAATAAAAACACACACACACACACACACAGACACACACACTCACACACACACTCACACACACACTCACACACACTACACACACTCTCTCTCTCTCACACACACACACACACACACAGACACACACACACACACAACACACACACACACACACACATGTTGGTCTACCTATCATTATGAGGACTTTCCATAGACATAATGGTTTTTATACTGTATAAACTATAGATTCTATCCCCTAAACCTAACCCTACCCCTAAACCTAACCCTCACAGAAAACCTTCTGCATTTTTACATTTTCAATAAACATTGTTTAGTATGATTTTTAAGCGATTTGAATTATGGGGACACTAGAAATGTCCTCATAAATCACATTTATAGCATAATAACCTTGTAAATACTAATTTGTAACTTACAAAATTGTCCTCGTAAATCACAAAAACACACACACACACACACACACACTCACATGCACACACACACACATACACACTCTCTCACTCTCTCTCTCACACACACACACACACACATACACGCTCAATCACTCTCTCTCTCACACACACATACACACTCTCTCAATCTCACACAAACACACACACTCACAAATACACTCATACAATCTGTTACACTGCAGTAAAGGAAACATCCGTTTGTCACACAAACACACACACACACACACACACACACACACACACACACACACACACACACACACACACACACACACACACACACACACACACACACATACACACACACCACCCCCTCATTTCACAAACAGGATTAAAGAAGAGAAATGGCTGCAAGACATTTTATTCTGTCTGTGTGTTTCAGCTTTTATATGTCAAGTCCTTTTGTAGCATAAATGTTTACAGCAGTTGTCCATTAATGACCGTAACTGCTCAAACACACACAAACACGCACGTGTACTTCACACACTTCTGTTCTGTACATATAATTACAATAAACTAACCCAAACCGTATAATAATACATCTGAAAGGCTTAAACACTGAAAAATGACAGAATTATTATCACTATATGTTTGTGTTTGAGGGCAAAAGAGGAAGTTGAGCTGTTAAATGCTTATTGTCAAAGACTCTGACCAGGAAGTGACCAACTGGCATATTTGGAAGTCTTTCCTAAGAAGAGGATAGGTGGGGTTGCCGTGGTTTCCACCTGGAGCAAACTGATAAACTCAGAGTAAACATTAGAGTCTGTCCCACCTTAACTGTGACATCACACTGAAGCGTCGGGACGGTACTTTTCAAACGTACTCCACTACAGATTACATGCTGTTAAATGTAATTTATAACGTATTCTGTTAGATTACTCAAGGTCAGTAATGTAATCTAAATACCTTGGATACTTCTTCAGCACTGGTAGATTTATTTCACTTGTTTTGACTATAAAAACTAAAAATATATGTTAAAAATACATTCTCTGAAAAACCCAAATATCTTACGCAGTGTTGCTTCTAAAACAAGATCAATCAAATTCATCTTGTTTTAAGGATTTTTAGATATTTTTACAGGAAAACAACATACAAAAAAGAAATTATGATCTAACGTGAATGTTGTTGATAATGAATATGATCGTGTCTGGTCACATATGCCTGTAAAATGGCTAGAAATAGCATTTTAGCTTAGCGTAAAGCTAACAATTTACACACGGTTTATTTCTATTTCTTCTGCTCCAAACGTTCTTCAAACGTACTTCAAACGTACTTCTCTGTCTGCTCGTATGAATGTAACACATCATCAGAAAGTGTTTCACCGCTGCTCAAATGCACTTTGGATCATTTATATGTAGAAATGTTTTCTGTCTGAAAGAACTAAATATTAAATGAAACAAATGACAATAAAATGCAAAGTAATCTCTTCAGTAATTAAAATACTTTTTCTAATTACCAATTATTTAAATTGTTACTGTAGTGGAATACAGTTACTAATATTTTGTATTTTAAATATGTAATCCCTTACATGTATTCAGTTACTCCCCAACCCTGTTTGTTTTAATAATTGTTTGACATTCTTCGTTTCCTACAGAAGCTGCAACTATGTCTGGAAGTTTCTGCAATTGAACAAAGGTCATGAATATTTAATGAGAAACAGGCTGTCAGCTGTTACACAACCTGCTGTAACATTCTGTGAAACCTCTGACTCCGCAGGCCTCCATAACCCAGAGTTAACTGTGTTACCATGGTTACTGTTTAATCTTACAGCCTCAAGACAAAACAGAGGAAGTGAAGGTGCCTTAGTCTGTGTGCAAAGTCAATCAGAGGTTCAGAAACACATACGCAGGCCAAAAAGAAACAGCAACAAACAAATCTGTCTGTGTTTACTTAGTTACAGTATCTAAATGGATCAATTCAATTATTACTACTACAGACTAACCCTTCCACATCTAAAAGATGCCCCGGAGGACGTGCGGATGCCGACGGGGGACCCAGCACGGGCCGTAGCCGGGGAGATACACGAGAAGGGCCCGGCGTACGTCCAGAGTCCACACCCCCCTCCTCGCGACCCCCCGTGAGCCGCACGGCCTCCCCACGCGAAGTGGGCGACCGGACGGACGAGAGGGGAAGGGGAGAGGGGGCCGCACGCCGTGCTTCATACGGTAAGCCAAGCCCCGCTTCACACCCTGTGCCGACCGGCCCAGCCCTTAGGGCCAATCCTTATCCTGAAGTTACCGCACTGGACGCCTCGCGGCGCCCGTCTCCACCACTCTTTTTGATAAAAGAGCACGTTTATACCTCAGTTTTTCCCTAAAGTATAATTAAGTAAACGCACCCGCTCTGGTCTCAGAGTGTTTTTAATAGACAGAAGACTGGGACGGAAAGGAGAACTGCAAACTCTGCTGTAACCGTTTCAAAACCACAAATCATAAGTTATAACATATAATAATGTATGTCCTGTATATTCTTCATGTGCAAAGTGACATCATCAATCACAAGTTGAATATATATTCTCATGCACAGAGACGCTGAGATCATGTGACTGTAATGCAGAACTGAAACACAGACTCATGGAAAAGTATGCAAAAATCTTCCTACACCATTAAAGATATTAGGAAGTGTCCTGAGATAGACTTTGTACACAGCAAACAAAAATATATCTGTGGACACTGGTGCTTTTCACCTGTCAATCATTTTGCTGTTCTCATTGTGTTCACTGAGGCTGCGATTCATAATGTTTGTCTGCTGAGGGCGCTATTGTGCCACTGTTCAATTTGACAGCAACGGGAACAAACAATGCTGCACGTTTGCTCAGTTTTGGTCAAAGTTTCTCAAAATGATCTTTGGGAGGCGGAGTTTTGGAATGAGGGGCGTGGCTAATTCAAGGGCTCAGTCACGTGAAAGCTTCAGAACACTAAAATTGCTTACATCACATTTAAGCACCAAAAAGTCCTAAAGTACCGCCTGATCTCCAGGACAACATTAATGTGCTCTGCTGCTTACCGCAGTGGTGAGGTGCGTTTATGTTTACATCTCACGCTGAACATGTTTACATATGCACCCTCCTGAGAATGCCGACGGAGAACATGCGACTGCCCCCCAACCCGCTAAGTTCAGGGTCCCGCTGCAGCCACGGTAAGCCCGTGCATTAATGCGGCCCTGCTGATCTCATAGAATCACGTTACTATATGTAATACTTGCATAATTAGTTTTACTTGTGTTGTTGTACGTATGGTGACATGAACGCTAGAGGCGCGACAACAACAATGATTTCTATTCACTTTCACACAGATCACGAGTAAATCAGCTGATTATTAGTTCCTCACACAATACCATCTTATGACATCTAAACACTTTTACTCTATTACATAATCAACTACATTTACAAGCTTGTCCAAGTGTGATCAGATTGTGCGGTTGCTCGACTGATCGAGCGTTGCACTTGTGATGTAAAGGAGCGGGTACGAGTCCTGAAGAGCACACGAGTCCACATGTGAACACAAAGTGTCATAGAAACACCACAAAATGACTTGGTTATGTTTTTCATCTCACGTTTGCTTTAACGACACTATCGGTTAGGTTTAGGTTTAGGGTGGGGAGGTCGGTTTTGTTGAATCAAAACTCGATAGAGCATTAACCTTAAAAGCTTCATGTGTTTGGAAGATCATTTCACTCACTTTTAGCGCCACACAGTGGGCATATAGTGGACATGTAACATATCGCAAAAATGTCAGCCCAGTCACGTCCCATCAATGCATCCTTAAAATGAACTCTAAAGTCATGTTTGATTTCAATAGTATAGCTTCAAAACACTTGGACTATAGTGCACAGGAGTTCTGTTAAAATACTTTAATGGTGCTTTTTGTCATTTATAACATCTCCTTTTGTGTTCCACAGGAGACCATATGTCTTACGGGATTGGAACAACAGGCGAATTTCCCTTTTTGGGTGAACTGTGCTTAAGAAGTGAACTCACATACACCGCATCACAGAACAACACACTGAACGTTCTCAGCGGTGTGTTACCATGCAGCATATTTAAGTGAGTGTATATATAACTTTATTGGTACATTTCTTCCTCATTACTTCAGACTAAATTTAATTTCACTTTAATGACTTTAAATAACCGTAATTTGGTTTGTTTGTCTTTGTATCCATTTTCTGCCTAAAAAGGATTTGTTGTTGATCTGTACATGTGTAGTGTTTGTTTTGTGGAATTTTCTGCACAAAAATCCCCCTCTTAAGTGATGAAATATGCACATTATGCAAGTGTCTGGCAGGTTTTGTGTTCAGTCGGTGAACGCATGCTCTCATTTGTCAAAGACTGACTGATCTGTCATGTGTCTGGCACCTTGTAGATTTTGATGAACAAATCATAAGAATGACAGAGATGTGATTCACTTGCTCTGTAAAACGTATCAACGGATTTATGACATCATCATGTGTAAAGTTCTGCTTCCTCTTTTACTGGAGAAAGTAAAACAAAGTTAGAAGCTCCTTTTCTATTTGTTCTGATGCTGATGTCATGAAAAAGCTTTAACTGCAAGCTCAGCTGACCCATGAGTCAGGACATCTGTCTGTCTGTCTGTCTGTCTGTCCATACATCAAGAGGTTTTTGTAAATTTCTGTATCTAAAATGTGATTGGCTATTTTACCTGTAAGGCAGGACTTCCTTTCTACATCCATTGACCATTGACTGTCTTTGGGTGCTCCAATTTCTCCCACTAATTTGAATAGAAGTGACCCATCTCTACTAAATAGTCTCTGTTTTGACAAGCAGGAAATGAACAATGGAACAATGGTGTGACCAACAAACAGTCCTTGAAATAGTCTATAGCCTGCTCTAAATATTGGATCATTTGATGCAATTGAATTGTAAAATAA